>NC_079497.1:34226695-34475292 GCF_030052815.1 Hevea brasiliensis | reverse complement strand
TGGTGAATTAAATGATTGATTAAATGTATATTGTGTAGGAAATTGTTTGGGTGATGTATGCTTAGTATATGTAAATGTAAATTGAAATTTGACCTTGAAATTAATGGAATGTAAAGGTACCATTATGTAGTTTGTTAATTCTTGAAGAATGCAGAAATGCATGCTTGGTTTATGGAATAATAATATGGAATTGTAATAGTGGTTATGGCAGCTTGAGTATATGTATGATGGTGTGAAGTTGGACATGTAAAAGTGTTATGGTTAGATGCTTAAATTGTTTTAAATGAGTTGATAAATTCTGCACTTTATGGTGCTCATTGAATGTAATTGTAAACTGCCAAAATGACCTATAATGTGTTGTGAATTATGTTTAGGTCATGATACAACCAGAATTGACTTGAATATTGAGTTTGGTAAGTGTTAGGAGGATCCTTGATGTGTATGAAAGAAATGCAATAAGGCAGTTTGTGTTTTAGGCCTATAACTTATAGGTGGCTCCAATTGGTATGAAATCAATTGGAGGTGAAACTAGGGTACAAAATGTGCCAACTTTCATGAAGGAAGCTTTGCCAAAATTCTACTTGCAAGGTAGCTTGAAAAGGACCAAATCTGTATTAAGTGCAATTGAGGCCTGAAAATTGACCATTTGGGCAGTAGTTAGTGTTTAGGCCATAACTCACTCAAAATAGGTCCAATTGACCTGAAATTTTAACCATGAATAGTTAAGACCCATATCTACAAGTCTTATGAAGACACCAAAGCCCATAAATGACCATAAGCAAGTCAAACAGCTTGCACAAGTCTGGGTCCAAAACTGGCTGAACCTAAAATAACCTTAAATGACCTAAAGTGACCAATTTTAGTGCAATTTGACTAGCAATAGTAAAATGACCATAACTTGGTCCACATAACTCAGAATAACCTGAAATTTTGCCCCGTGTTCCATAAGACATAGATCTACGAGTTTGTAGTTTTGACCGAAACCCGAAAACTGAGGGAACTAGGTCGTCCGGCTAGGTCAAACTAGTATCTCTAATTCAAAGAAATTGCAAGAAAATGCGCTTATACTTTAAATGAACTCTGAACATGTACCAACCCTAAAAGACTATCGAATGTGACATGTTAGTAACATTAAAACCTAATTTACCTAGAATGCATCGAGGGTCGACATATTAGGTTGATTAAGCAAATAATTAGCATTCAGTGAATTACTTATCAAGCATTATGGTTAGAGACAGTTTAATTTAGTACTGAAACACCTCAAATTGTGTTTCTCAGTTAGCAAAGACTCAGGAAAAGGGAAGAAAACACTGAGTCAAGACCAGGAGACATTTATAAGAGGTTTGTGCACAACGACTATTTCTTTTAAATTTTTCAATTGAAATTAATTATGACTATTTGTACATTATTGTTTTAAATTGTGAAAATGTGTTTGAATGGATATTTATTGCTTGAAAAGCATTGTAAATGGTTTGAAACTGTGAGAAATTGTTTGAAAAGCATTGAAATGATTTGAAACCACAAATTATCATGTATATTGGTGGATACTTATTGATTGAAAAGCATTGAAATGATTTGAAACCACATTATCATGTATATTGATTGTATTCCTCACTAGCTTGTCTAGTGGGACGAATTGAATTCCTCTCTGGCTGAAATGTTGAGGTGTGTGCTCATGAGGACGAATCAATGAGTACTCATATTTTTGCTAGCTAGCTATGTTATTCCTCATTAGTCATCGACTTTGGGACGAATTGAATACCTCATTAGCCATCGGCTTTGGGACGAATTGAACGTTGGAACATGATTAAGCCGTGTGTGATTTATTGATTTGTATTATGAGATTGTTAAATGGAGTTAAATTCTTATTGACATTCACGCCTTTTGAATTTAATCATGATTTAATTTATTGAAATTATTGTGATATTGAGAAATGGAGTTTAAATTCTTGTTGACATTTATTGTCTTGCATTTAACTATGGTTTTAAGTATCCACTTTATATAACTTATCAATTGTGATTTAAAATTTTATTGGTTAATGTTGTGCACCATCGAGACATTGTCTCAAATGATAGCTTTTATTGTCGCAGCAGACACTGATGACAGTAAACAGATTAGGCTACTAGTACATCCAAAGGAGAGATTATCGTATAATGAGTATACCACATTTTGCATTTTGATCAGAATGTATGATCACTATATGTACATATTGTTCTTGGTTTGAGTAGTTGTAAATTAAAATTGTACATTAAAGTTGTAAAATAAATTATGAGTTATTTTGACTTGTAAAATTGTATTATATTTCTTGTTTATCACTTTGAAAAATTATTGTGGATTTGTGTTGAGAAATATGTTGTGTTGAGAAATATGTTGGAGTTGAGATTTGGAAATATATCAAGTGCTTTTTACAGTTTTTCAAGAACTGTTTTATCCAAAATACAGATGGCACTCGCCAAAATTTTTACAGAAATTACTAATAATCTATATGTGTTAGCTAATCCACTTCATTCAAAAAGTTTTTAACACTGTAAATAGTGCTCACCATCAGTAAAAGAAGTAAGAAAAGTTTTTAAAATCCCTTGTAGTGTATTTAATGGGTTATCAGAGACTGAGTTGGTAATTCATTAGGTATACTACGGATCATGTTATGCCTTGTGAGGGGTAGGTGTGACAAATACAAAGTCATCTCGATCATAATAGTGCATAATAAACTGGTTATGAGATAACACGCTTATCTTGTATATAGATGGTTTGAGTTTGATACTACTTTCAGACTTATACTATATGTGAGTATATGGGTATATGTTACCTCTGACTAATTGTACATGGAGATAGGTGCTAGTCAAGATGGGATCCGTTACCCTAAGTAAATAGGAATAAAATTCTATGTCCATTTAATTATTCTTGATGGATTCAAGTTCTTGGCCAAGACAGATAGACTTAGTCAAAAAAGAGTTTCTGACAGGAAAGTCTCATTAATTAAGAATTATAATTAAAAGAGGACATATGATTCTAAGCTTAAGAGTTTGACATGAACCATGACTATCGCAAGGACTTTGCAGTCGTGGAATGATTCTCACCAAGTGGAAAAAGTGAGGAGTCACCACCTTAATTTTAAGGGAAATTAAAGGAAACCATTACGAAAATAAAACCACTTTCGAAACAGAGATTTTAGATTCGGAGTCCGTTCATGGGTGGGGAAGGTGTTAGGCACCCCAGCTTGTCTCTTAACGAGGGTTGGTAAATTTAACGATGTGCTCTTAATTACTTACGATTGATAATTTGGGGGGGTTTGGAGTCATGATGTCGGCCCTTCTTTTATTGACAAAAGGAGCATTTAATATCTCACCATTTTGGGTTTCTAATAACACGGTACATGGGATGACCCTACGGTGAATTGGTGTTTTGTTTATTTGATTTGTTACGTATTTTATCTAATTTTTCCGCTTTGAATTGGGATTCTAATTTAAAGAGATACTATTTGAGTCCCTAAAGATTCGTAATGAATGAGGAGGATCCTCGGCTCACATTTTATGTACCTCAGTATTTAAATATTAAAATTTTGATTGAAAAGATTTTATGAAAGGACTCTCTCCCAATCTCTTAAAATATTCTTATTAGAATTCTTGCTAAGAGAATTCGAGTAAAGACTCTCTCCCAATCTCTTAAAACATTTTTATTAGAATTTTAGCTAAAAGAATTCAGGTAAGAACTCTCTCTCAATCTCTTAAAATGTGTATATTAGAGTTTAGCTAAGAGAATTAGGGTAAGGACTCTCTCCCGATCTCTTAAAATGTTTTATTAGAGTTTTAGCTAAGAGAATTTAGGTAAGGGCTCTCTCCCGATCTCTTAAGATGTGTATATTGGAATTTTTGCTAGGAGGATTTGGGTAAGGACTCTCTCCCAATCTCTTAAGATGTTTTTATTAGAATGTTGCCAAGAGAATTCAGGTAAGGATTCTCTCCTGATCTCTTGAAATGTGTATATTAGAATTTTCGCTAAGAGGATCTGTAAGGACTCTCTCTTGATCTCTTCTAATTCATCAAAATGAATTTTAAAAGGTTTCGATCGCGAGACCGAACTCGCTTGACCCTATTAGATATGAGAGCATTGCTCACATCACCTTTCGCTCATATTATCCTGCACTTTTAATTTTTGATCTCATGATTTATTTACCGAACTTTCCTTACCTTATTATGACTCCTCATTTGGAGTCTTCTAGACATCTTATTTCATAGATTTCCCGTCCGAGCTTAATTCTGAATCCTGATCTCATCCCTATTTTTTTCAGAGCAAGACTGAGTAGTTAACCCCGCCAATTGGTCTGCATTATTCCAAATCATTTTTACTCGACGGAATCTCCACATTATTTTCTCCCATCCGCATTCCTTACGGTACATTTCTGCACGTCGATATCCCGAATTATCTCTTTTGTTTTTACATGAAATAATGTAAAGAAATTAAGGACGACGTAAAAATAAAAGTAAAACTCGTGGACGCTACAAAATGTGAAATAAGTCCAATTCGATATAACTTATTCTGAAGATTTGTTGCAACAAAGAATCTAATAAAGACTCTATGTCATGAGCATTTGAGAATGACAAGTCGAGCACTTACCTGTAGAAAAGACTGAAATAATGAGTAAGCTTGTATCGATGTCTTCGTATCCAGGCCACTAAAACGAGACAATAAGGTGATTTTGAGGAGTTATAAACGATTGAAGTGAGATCCTCTTGATAGACGATGATTGAGTTTCCAAGACCATGTGAGATTGTCCAGTAATGGATTGCAAGGCCTATAGCTTCCGCAGAGGATCCTTTAGAAAACTTATTTCTAATGTCTCGTAACCTTGAGAGTTTCGATTGAAAATAAAGCTACAGCAAAATTCCAGGGTTTTTCCTTAATAATCCCTACCTCCCTCCATAGCATTGCATGCAGGTATTTATAGGAGACGGGTACTCAAAACAGAGGGCTAGGATTTCAGCAGGAGGAGTTGGAGGGCCTGGATTTAAAAGGACGTGATCTGACGTCTTATAATTAAAGAGAATCAAGATTGAGGATCGTGGATTTGGTTAATCTCTGTCCTTTCATTCTTTAATCTAACGATAAGGAATTTCGCTTATAGAATGGATCCAAGGGCTAGGAGCCAAAGTCGCTAAATTAGTTATTCACTTTTGATCTAAAGGTCTCAAATCTATCTCACAAGTGTGATCAATCTGTAAATTGAGATGTACCGAGTTGCTTTAACCGTTGAGATCTGATGGTGAGGAGTTAATCTTACAAACTTGAAAGTGATTTTGATCCTCCAAGCTTTCTTATCTCTATAGGTCATTTCTCAGTTTAGCCAATCTCTTTTATGGTCAGTAGACCTGAGGCCTCTTGTTCTGATCTCTCAATTTGGCTCTCTCTGTATCTGATTTCTTTTCTTGATCTTAATTTTTGATCCCTTCCTCACCTCTTAAAGCAATTAATTCTTCGATTACTGATGAACCACTTCAAGTTCTGCATGTAATAAATGCCAAGGCCCTATATATATGCAAAAGAATTTCATCCTTTGCATACTCACAACCTTCCTTCTCTAGTGAATTTTTAAAGTTTTATTTTTCCGTTCTTGGCTTTTCCGGCAAGAATTCTTCTCACGACAACCACCTTAATCTTTTTCCGAATGTTTTCTTTGTTCATCTCCTGAAAATGAAAAATTTCAGTGATTAGAGGTTTATGAGGGCATCGTCAAATGACGATGAGGGAACTGGACTAATTGATCTATCAAGGTCAAAACTTACTACCGCGCATCGGTATGGCTTGCAGACCGATCTCTGACAAGAGGACCACTAATTTCAATATTAATATCGGTGACCACCTCTTAAAGTTCATTTGGCTCCTCACCATCTCGGGGGTCCTGATCATAGTTTGGTTTTGGTCGATGACATTGACGAAGACACCGAGCTTCTCATAGTCTTTGCCATAGTTGACGAAAGCTACCCTCCCGATCT
This sequence comes from Hevea brasiliensis, assembly GCF_030052815.1. NCBI lineage: Eukaryota > Viridiplantae > Streptophyta > Magnoliopsida > Malpighiales > Euphorbiaceae > Hevea > Hevea brasiliensis. Next base: position 34,469,299 of record NC_079497.1, on the reverse strand, counting down.
CCATGTATCTCTTGAACAACATTTTGAAAACGGGAGTGGTTCAATCTGTAGGAACAAGATAGGTAGAATGTAGTGGAGGGAAATTTGTAATTATTGATCTTGAGAGATCGCCCTACTGATGTAATTTGACCTTTTAGAAATAAAATGAAGTTTTGTTTATTCAAAATTGATTGTTTGTTTTATTTTATTATTGCATTATTTTTCGATCTCTCATGACTGTGTTCGATCTAATCTTCACAATTCACACTCATGGACCGATCCCTCTTGATTACTCTTTAAATATCCGATCTCCCTGCCACATTTATGGAATTCACCTTTGATGAGTTGTAACATCCTCTCTCAGACGATCAGATGTTCTGTTGCTCCAGTGACTTAATGTCAATCCGGGCAAGTCAGGATGTCTGGAACTATACTTTGGTGATAGTGAACAGATATATAATGATGAAATAAATAAAAAGAAAAATTAAAGAAAAATTAATGAAAAATAAAAGAGAGAAAATGAAACTAAGTTAAACGAGCAAGATCAGAGCTATGGGTGATCAGACCGAAGTTACTACAAGGCAATTGCCGACTCAGATCATGGGAACCTCAAAATTAAATTTTGAGACATAATTAAAGGTTTAATGAAATGTAATTGACACTAGAAAAATAAAAGAAAAATTAATAAATTAGTATAAAGAAAAATGAAAAATTGAGAAACAGACAAAAATCGGTGTTACCGAAAAATAGGGAATATAACCCGAAAAAGGGCATTTTGGTCATTTGACACCTAGAGTTGCCTTTTGACCTCAATATCCATTAAAAATAAATGATATTACACTTTGAAAATGACATGAAAAATTTAATTGTAGTACATTATATGAATAGTGAAAGAAATGGAGCATAAAATCTAATTTATGAAACTTTAAATAATTAAACATTAACATGGAACTTAGTGCTCCACTAACTTGAATCTTGGGACACCAATATAAGCCTTGGGATAGCAGAAACCACTTCATCTTCAACCTTTCACAAACCATCCGAATTCCACCATGGAAGAACTCCATTTGCTCCACCTCCATGCAATCATGTTCTAGCCATCCTTTCTCACTAGTGTCTTCATTAAAACTTATACATTCAACTTGAGGAAGTCATTGGCAGTAAGAAGAAAGGGATTTAGTGAGTTTTTAACAAGCTCCAAAAGAGGTAAGTGTCCAAATCCCCTCCCTTGCTTTAGTAAACTTCATGTTTAGGTTGAGGTGAGTTGAATGGTGAAGAGAATGGAAGAATTTATTGAGTTATGGAATTGTTCAATTTTGGCAGCCATGAGAACCTATGTCGCTTGAGTTTTTCTTACCTTTAATGGATGGAAAATAATGTTGATTTAGTCATTTTAAAGTTGTAGTAATTTAGTTTTCATGTATATGTACATTTAGTACTTGAATTTAAGGGTTTGGAAAGCAATTTGTATACCTTAGCAAACTGCCACTTTTGGTAGCCTTTAAATTCATGAATTAGTGTTTGGTCTCATGAATTTTCTTGGTGAATTATGGTGAAGATGAATTGTGGGTAGTGTATGTGAAGTAATGGTTGGGAGGTATATGTAATAATCAAGTGTTTTCATGTATATATATTATGTTGAATTTAATAATCAAGTGTTTTCATGTATATATATTATGTTGAATTTAACTTTGCAAATTAGGGTTGTATAATGTACATGGAGCACTTGCATATTCTGTCCAAATGGACATGATTGAGATATGATGAATGGCATAGAAATGTTATGAATGTATATTTGTAGTTTTGGGAGGAGGAGAAGTGTCATTTGGAAGTGTTCTTTATGTGCAGATTGTGTGTTGTGAAGGCAATAGGTAAATTGAACCATAAGTGACAATTGGTGTCTCCAATTGACATGAGGCCAATGGGAGATGAAACTAGACACAAAATAGGCCAACTTTCATGTAGAAATGTTGCCAAAATTCTGCCTAGAAACTGACATTAAAAATGACCTAATCCGGAATTGGCAATGTGCAAGCCCAGATTTTTGACCATATGAACTGTAGTCACTAAGATGACCATAACTTACTCAAAACAGGTCCAAATGACCTGAAATTTTTACCATGAAAAGCTTAGACATAGAACTACAATTCTTATACAGATAGCAAAGCCCAGAAATGGCCAGAACCAATTCAAATTGCTTGCCCAAGTTAGGGTACCAAAACTGCCAGAACTGAATTTGACCTAAAATTGATCAAATTTTGCACTAAAGATGCAATCTGTCCAACTTTAGTAAATTGTCCATATCGTGGCCTATACAACTCAGAATGACCTGAAATTTGTGCCATAAGTTCAATAAGACATAGAGCTTCAATTTTTCTTCTTTGACCAGAAGTTAAAAGCCAAGAGAAATAGGACATTAAGCTAGATCAATCTAGCACACTAAAACTGAAATTTTGACATTTACATACAATGAAGCATGAAGTAATTTGGCAATAGATGCCAACTTGTGAAAAGGGTAAATTGCACTATATTGGCAGCATATTGAATTACAAATTATGACATGTTGATACTAGAATTAACTTATCCATGATATCTAAAAAGGTCAACATTTGCATTGACTTGTGAATTACATAATAACTTGTAAACTCTAAAAATGAAGAATTAAACAATTAATTTGTAATATGCCCTAGTTTGCCTAGTTGACTAGTTTGGATAGGTTGGCATGCCAATAGGATTCTGACAGTTATTCTGTAAATGGCTTTATGCCATACTGTGTTTTTACAGCTTATTACGCTACACTGTGATTTTAATAGCCTACGGCTATACGGATTGTGTTATTATACTTGGCTTATCGCCGGATTGACTATATGGCTTTTTAGCCACACTATTTGCACACCAGGAGACACTTTATGACCGATGGTGTGACGGCCTGAGGTACTAGGTACCCAGTGCTACTATATCCATTTATCCAGTCTGGTCAGTGTATAGGCTACACGGGCAGTTAATTTGATCATTATTAAATTCAAATAACTAAATCCAGTCTACTCACATACAACACCACCAAATTTAGCAAAAATGAAAGGTTAGCAAATAAAAGTAGAAACAACAACTGTAAAAAATATCGATGTCATAAATTCATAAACAATTCATTTATTTTATTTTAGTGTATATTTCTTTATATTTGGCACCACTACACAGAATTGCTTAGCGCGTTGCTTTTGCTACTAGTAGGTATTGGAGACACAGATGGGGAGCCCAGCAGACCTACGACCAGGTGAGACATCAGATATGCACAGGAGTCCAGAGTCATCTGCACTACACTGTATACATGGTAGGACTTAGGATCTTATGTAATGACTATCAGTTATATTTTGACATTTTATTATGTAATATGTATATCATAAAACTTTAAGGTTTGTAATAACTTGTACATATTAACTTTATATAGAGAATGTCTAGATGTATTTAAGTTATAATGGACTATATTTTGAAACTATTTAAATATTATAAAAAGCAATAGACTGTACTGAAATATTGAGATTGTGAAATAGTTGAGATTTTGAGATTATCATATTGAACTGTTTTTAACAGGTTTAGAAGGACAGTTTGTTCGAAATACAGACGGCACCTTGTCGGATTTTTATTACCATTTTTGAAACACTAATTTTATTAGAATGTGAAAATAGAACCAGTATGTTATGAATATCACATAAAGACTTCTTAAATAAAATTGAGTTTAGAAAATAAGATAATCACAGACTAGGTGCTCCGGCATGCCGTGTAGCACACCTTGCTCGGTTATACTGTAGACGGGTGAGGGGTGTTACATTTAGTGGTATCAGAGCAAGGTTTAGGCGTTTCTGGACCTAGATAGATTGCATATCATGCATTGCATTATAAGTGTTAAGATGGCTCTAATGCAGATATTTTGATTTGTTATTTTGATCAGAATATGGACTCCACATCGCAGAGAGCGGTCGATGATGTGGTGGAGAGTCATGCTCCATCTATGACTGAACTAGGAGACAGGAGGGAACCAGCTCCGCCAGTACCAGATCCAACAACCACATTTCAGCAAATGGCTGAGTTCTTTAGACAGATGGTAGGAGTTATGCCACCACCACCACCTCCACATCAAAAAACTCATATGGAAAAGCTTAGAAAGTTCGGAGCAGTGGATTTTCTGGGCAAAAGGGAAGATGATTCTGTCACAGCTGAAAACTGATTGGACAGAACTAGAAGTGTCTTGAAACAACTTCATTGTACTCCAGAGCAAAATTTGAAAGCTGCTGTATCACTACTGTAAGATGATGCATACCAATGGTGGGATACAGTAACTAGTGAGGTGCCACCAGAACAAATAACTTAGGATTTCTTTCTCACTGAGTTCAGAAAGAAGTATGTGGGAAGTGTATACCTGGAAGAGAAGAGAAGGGAATTTATTATCCTACGCTAGAGACAGCTGACAGTGGCTGAATATGAAAGAGAATTTGTCAGACTGAGCCGCTATGGGCGGGAAATAGTCCCTAATGAGGCCGAGAGATGCAAGAGATTTAAGGAAGGACTCAATGATAACATTAAAGTAATGATTACAGCCTTGGGGATTACAGAGTTTGCCAAGTTAGTGGAAGCCGCACTGAAGGTTGAAAAAGTTAGAATAAATGAGCGTAATGTATGGATAGACAACAAAAAGAGGTCGTGGTCGATCAAGACATCTTCCGCCCCTAGTAAGAAATTCAGAGGTTCGCCACTCGTAGTTTCAAGAGAACACCAAGTCGTGGTCACCACAGAGGCCTAAATCTCGCCAGACGAGGAGAGGCCAGTCCACACCTTCAGTGGCTAGCTCTTTAGGGACAGGGTTTAAGGGACTAGCCCCAATAGTATTTGTTGCTTGCCTACATTGCCAAAAATGGCATAAAGGGGAATGTTGGAAGATGATAGGTGCTTGTTTATAGTGTGGGTCTACAGACCACCTAATCCAAGATTGTTCGCGCAGAGCTGCTACATATACTCCAGTGTCAACTGTTAGGGCTGCCCCTCCAGCTCCAAGGGGTAGAAAGCCGGGTAAGGTTGAGGCAGCCGATACTTTACAGAAACCTGTATCAGAGTCTATGGAGAGAGCAGAAGGTAGAATACTAGCCAGAGCCCATGCTATGAGGGCACAGGAGGAACAGGATGCTCTAGATGTCATCAAGGGTACGTTCCTCCTCTATAATACTTCTGTGCATGCATTTGTGGATCCTGGATCAACTCATTCATATATTTGTATCAAGCTGACCGTAGAAAAGGGAATATCAGTAGAGGAAAGAGGCCAAGACATTCTGGTCACAAATTCGATAGGCCACAGTGTGGTAGTAAATAAGGTATATAAATGCTATCCATTGAAGATTCAAAGGAAAGAGTTCTCGATAGACTTAATCGAACTACCTTTCCATGAGTTTGACGTGATTTTGGGAATGGACTGGTTATCCCATCATCAGGCAATGGTAGATTGTAAACTGAAGAGAATCTCTCAAAATCACAAAATGAAGAAATAACAGTTGTGGGTAAAAGGACAGATTTCTTGTCCAATGTCATCTTAGCTACAGTTGCAAGGAGATGGATGAGAAAAAGGTGTAAAGCCTATTTGGCACACATAGTTGACACTAGGCAGGGTAAACTTGATGTGTCTAAAATACCCATAGTAAGGGATTTCTCTGAGGTATTTCCTGAGAAATTGCCTAGTTTGCCACCAGAAAGGAAAGTTGAATTTGCTATTGAGATTATGTTGGGTACAGCTCCGATGTCAATTGCTCTGTATAGGATGGCACCTGCTGAATTGAAAGAGTTAAAAATCCAGCTGCAAGAATTACTAGACAAGGGGTTCATACACCCCAGTGTGTCACTGTGGGGAGCTCCGGTACTGTTTATAAAGAAAAAAGATGGGACACTGAGGTTATGTGCTGACTACCGGCAGTTAAACAAAGTAACAGTGAAGAACAAGTATCAGTTGCCTAGAATTAATGATCTATTTGACTAGTTAAAGGGAGCCGGTGTATTTTCTAAGATCGATCTCAGATCAGGGTATAATCAGCTAAGGGTTAGGGATGCAGATGTGCCTAAGACTGCATTCAGAACACGGTATGGGCATTCTAAATTCTTAGTGATGCCATTTGGGTTAACAAATGCTCCAGCAGCATTCATGGACCTTATAAACTGTATCTTCCATCCATATTTAGATCGGTTTGTAGTGGTCTTCATTGATGACATCCTGGTGTATTCCAAGGATAAAGCAGAACATGATGAATATTTGAGAATTGTTCTGCAGACTCTAAAAGAGAAGAAACTATATGCTAAATTGTCCAAGTGCGAGTTTTGGTTGAATGAGATTGCATTCCTTGGATATGTAGTATCAGATGAAGGGATTAGAGTGGATCCCAAGAAGATTGAAGCAGTGATGGAATGGAAGCCTCCCAGAAATACAACTGAAATTAGAAATTTCTTGGGGTTAGCTGGATATTTTAGAAGATTTGTAAAGGGATTTTCCCTGATAGCTGCTCTAATGACCAAATTACTACACAAGAATATAAAATTTGACTGGAATGACAAGTGTCAAGCCAGTTTTGAGAGGCTAAAGGCTATGTTAATGGAGGCAACAGTGTTAACACAGCTAGTGTCGGGAAAAGACTTCGTAGTCTACAGTGATGCCTCACATAATGGGTTAAGGTTGTACTCATGCAAGAAGGGAAAGTGGTCGCATATGCTTCTAGACAATTAAGGCCACATGAAAAGAATTACCCTGCTCATGATTTGGAGTTAGTAGCAATTATCTTCGCATTGAAGATATGGAGGCATTATTTGTGTGGAGAAAAATGCTACATATACACAGACCATACTCCTAAAGTATTTGCTAACCCAGAAGGAACTTAATTTGAGACAGAGGTGATGGGTTGAATTTCTGAAAGATTATGATTGTGTGATTGACTACCACCCATGTCACACCTTACTCCTCTGTAAGGCATAACATGATCCCGTAGAATACCTAATGAACGGAACTTCACCTACCGATAACTCATTAAGTAACCTACAAGGGATTTTAAAACAATTTTCTTACTTTTATAAGTGGTGAGCATTTTCTAATAGATATTAAAATCATTTATTCGAAGTTTTAAAATAAGTAAAAATTTTTGTCTCATTTTATTTTTTCGCAAATTTTATAAAAATTTCGGTAGAGTGCCGTCTGTATTTTGAGAAAACGGTTCTTCAAATACCTGTGAAAAACACTTCCAATAATTTATCTCAACAACTTCATCAATTTCACAACCATCCCAACCAATTTCAACATCATTTATCAATTTTCAAAATTCAACAATCATCCATTTCATTCAAATTAATACAAAATACTTTCATTCATATTTTGTTAAAGATAAAATAATTTATATACATCATTACAAAAATTTACATTAAGAAAAATCCAAACCAAAATTTATTACAAGCTTTATACAACTGCTCATAACCAATTTTACATGTCCATACATTTGCATACATTACATACATCAAAATAAATTTTTACAATCAAGGTATAAAATATACCAGATAACTTCAAAGGTGTAGCTCCTTAATCCTCGCACTCAATCACGCTTCCTCTAGTCTATATATCTGTGATGAATAATACCCATCACGAGTACTAGGACTCGCAGTGCACAACATACTAACATAATCTTTATGCGGAATTTAAAACATATTTATTCAAAAATTAAATTTAACATGGGATATAAATACAAAACATGATTTACAAGATTTTAGTTCAAACCATTTTATTTCAAACGTTTCAAAACACATTTCATAAAAACACACAGTTATATCATGCCATTCGAAACAAATATAATCTCAATAGCCAGAGGCTAAGGAGAAGTCACATCACAAGGCTAGCTAGCTCAAATATATGGATATCCATTCAATTTCTTCTTCTAGTGGCACACACCTCAACACTTCAGCCAGAGAAGGAATCAAAATTCGAAACTGATTACCCCCACTAGTCATGCTTGTAACACCCCTCACACGACTACAGTGTAGCCGAGCAAGGTGTGCTACATTTGGTGCTGGAGCACCCTAACTTACCTTACTTTATTTCTTTAAAAATTTTGTTCTCGTTATATTTAATATCGATTATTTTTTGACGGAGAAACTAACAGAGTTTCTCCTATTTTATTATCGTTTGACGTGTTTTACTATTCACCTTTTTGAAAATTTCAATAATATTTTACAATAAAAATCTCATCAATTATTTTCATAACCATCTCATAATTCACATCTCATTCATATATCTCAATTTCATATTCATTTCCATGCATTATCTATATATTTCAAATCTGTCTTCAAATCCATACAATCTCATTCATGCTCAAATCACATAAGTAAAATTTTCAAATTTCATTAATTTACATAATTTCATAATTTACATGATATATAAATTAATTACATATGAAAAAGCTAATTTATTAATTTACATCACATTTCTATTAATTACCTGTTCATAATCTACATTATAATACAATATCTAGCATTTTATACAAAAAACAAAATATGATCTATATGGCTCCTATCTACATCCATTGCTGAGGAGGTGACAACCTTGAATACTTCAGACACTTTTGCAGATCTGGACTCCAAAAATCTTAGTCAAAGTACCTGCGCGAGGAAACAAATCCATCGCGCTAAGCATTGCTGCTTAGTGGTGCAATAATATAACAAGAAAATAAAATATACAAATAAAGAAAGAATGAAGCATAATTTGAATATTTAAGAATCAATTTAATTTAATACAATGTGTCTAATATTAATTATCTTTTGTTCTAATTTGTTCCGCTTTGGAAGCATTTAATCCCTAATTTCACAGTGATAATGTACAATATTCATATGACAATAGAAGGTACATTTAAAATATTTAGTTAAGTTATACCTATTTTTGCAACTCTTTTATCATTTTACTTAACAATTTTTATGTGGTTTGGATCATTTCATAATTCTAACTAATTCTTTTGAAGTCTTATTAACTCATTTATTTGATTTCTAATATTTTTAATTACTAATAGTCTTAATTTATTTCAAGAAATTACACTGCCCAAGTAACCTACGACAGGCTGACTAAACTGGATAACGGGTCATTGGCACCGACATCGCAGTTGCCTCGCCGCCATACCATGGGACGCAGTAACGCCAACCACGATGCACCGTGATGGCATAAAAGCCATGATATCACATAATCCGCATAAAAGCCATGAATACGCATAAAAGCCATGAATACGGCCATAAAGCCATGAATACAGTACAAAGCCTTTCGCAGCATCGCTAAAATAATACCCTATTGGCATGCCAATCTATCCAATCGACACACGTGTTCAGGCAATAAAAGGGCACATAATATCATTAAATATTAATACATTGTGTTTTATGACTTCATTATTTCATGATAAATTTCAATTATAATTCATACATTCATTTGATCATTTATGTGATTACAATTCACATCAATTATCCTTTTATACCATTGTACTCAAAGTACTTTTCCTTTCTACAATAATGAGAACTAATGTCTCATTCATATATTAATATGATTCATTTATTCATTCATTATGTCGTTCATATTGATCACAATTCAAAACAATGGTTCACATGTACCATTGTATTCAAAACATTTTTTTCTTTCTCATTTATACATTCAAAAATCTACTTATGTAATTACAAATTTTATATTTCAAATGGAGTTACTAATATTTTATGAATTCTATTTGTGATGGGCATATAAGCCATAACTATCTATTCACATCAATTAGGTGACTTATTTTTCATGTTTCAAGTAATCCATGAACATTTCATGGATTTCAAATTTATGGCCTTAATTTCCTTTTAACAATTTTGACTAGGATGCATAGTCCACATTTGTCATACAATTCTAAGCATTTAAGCTTAGAATTGGTTCTAGGTCTTCATCTTAATTTACTAATGATTTTGATTACTATTCACCTTACTAGTCAACCAAAATGTTGACTTTTTCATACTTAATGGATATATTAATTCTAATTACATCAAGATCCCACATTTTGAGTTTTACATTTGCTAGTATTAATTGCTAATTGCAATTTAAAGTCCCCCAGATGCATTTCTAAATTTTCAGTTTTGATTACCTAAGTTTACTGTTCCATTAGATAATTTTACAGTGGAAACTGGGCTAACTTTTCTTCATCAAAGTTGTTCCTTATTGTGTCTTCTTTAATTGCCTTTTTGAATCACTCCATTTGGAGTTTTGTAGCTCAAGTTATGGTCATTTTACCCTAAATGGCCGGAGTGACCTGTATCCAGATTTTCTGGGCAATTTGGTTCTGCCAGATTTGGTGACCTAAGTTTGGTTGGCAATTTGACTACGTTATGATCAGAATTTGGATTTGTGTTCTTCATGAATATTGTAGGTATATGTCTCAACTTTCTACTGGTAAAATTTCAGATCAATTGAACTTGCCTACACTGAGTTATGACCATTTGAACAAATACTGTTTATTTGGCCATTTTCCAGTGACAGCATGTTGGTCACCCGGATTGGGGCAGTTTTTAGGTTATTCTAAGTTGGTTTTCTGGGCATGGTTTCTTCACCAAAAATGTGTCATTATGTCCTACGTTTAATGTCCAATTGGTCTCACACCAATTGGTGTAACCTAACTCTACTTATGGTCACATTTAGGTACTGGACTCAAAGTTCAGAAAATCCTGCATGAACACAACACTTCTAATACTCCCCATTCCACACTACTACCAACTTCAATCACATTCAATACACTTCAAATACTCCATAATTAATCTCAACACATCAATTTATCAACATAACATCAAATTCCCAATTTAGTAAAACTGAAATCAATTTGGTGAAACTTCAAAATCCAAAGGAATTGATAGCACTAACCTTGTTCCTTAGCTTCACTCAACTTCAATTTAACCTTCTAATCAATCAAAACCTTAAAGCTCCTTCTTGGTCCACCTTGGTTGAAATTCCTCTTACCCCAAACTCAATTTCTTTTGGTTTTCTTGAGTGATTTCTACTAATTAGGGTTTAGTTTAGGGTGAGATATAATTTTTCCAGGAAAAAATTTGGTTGAGACTTAGCATTTTAAGCTTTGGATTTTGGGTTTTAATGGAGAATTTTAGAGAAGAAGGGAACAAGGCAAGTGGACGGGAAGAAGAAGGGAAAAAGATGCAGATTTTTGTTCAATAATTAACCTATATAATAATTAAATATTTAATGGCAATATGGTAAATAAGTAGAATGACAAATTTGAAATTATTTTGAAGTTTATAATCATTATAATTTGACTTTTCAATAATTATTTTTAATTTTCATAATTTCAATTAATTAAATTAATTTAGCTTCATTAAATTAATAATCATAATTTTTTGTCAATATTGGACCCTCAAATTTAATTGACCAAATTTTGCTCTTACCAAGTTATCGGTTTATCTTTCTTTCTTCTTTCTTTTACTCATTTTTAATTTAATTTTCATCAATATTTATTCATATTTTATGTCATAATAATTATTTACTTAATTGGACAAGTTGGTCAAAAATCATCTCCGAAGACAAAATGGCCAAAATGCCCTCCGTTTGGCTTATTGAGCCAAAATCATCTGTACTGATCGAAAAATTTTTCTAAACCTTTTCTTGGCATTCTAATGCTATAGAAACCTCAATGACTCTTCTCTGGAGTCTCAAAAATTATTTCATTAATTTTCTCACTGGTCTGGGTCGGTAATTGTCTTTACCGATACTTCCCTATATGGTCACCCATCGCTAGGGCACCGTCTCATTTAACTTGGTTGTATTTTATTTCTAGAATTTTTTCTAAATTTTTTTTATTATTATTTGAGTTAATTATGGCTCCTCACTTTAGTTTAAAATATTTTTCCAGACATTCTAGCTATTCGAACCAACACCGATCACCGGAACAGTAGAATGTACGAAATTGTTACAGTGAGGGTGTTACAATGCTAGTGAGGTGTTCAAATATATGGTCATGACACTGTGGTTTCAAAACTTATCTTAACAATTTACTAAATATTGCCAATACAAATATACACAAATAAACTTTCAACAATTCAAAGAAAAAGTAAAATACATATTTCATTCACTTTGTCAATAAATTTTAAAGCATGTTGATGATGTGCACAAACCTTAAGTGAGTCACATCTTGGCCTTAACTCGATTCCTCGGGTTCTTTCCCGGTGTTCCTTTCTACTAAAACACACAGTTTCACAGTGTTTCAGTACCATAACATAGCATAAATTCAAAAATAAATTTAAATTCACTTTTACCTAACTCTAATGTACTAAACTTGACATTTTTTAAAATTTGTGTTTTGAGTTACTATTCATGATACTATTCAAGTCAATTTATTGACTTTCTAAGGCTTAATAGGTATGAGAATTCCAAATTCACCCACATACCACATTTTGGTTACTAAATTTGTTAGTTTTGGTTGTTTACTTAAATTCTAAGTCTTTTAGGCAAATTTGCAAATTTCTAGTTTTTGTGTCTTAAGTTGCACTGTTCCATTGGTCATATTTCTGTTAGAATTTGGCAACATTTTCTTCATAGAAAATGTTCCCTATTGTCTTAGATTTATTCTCCTTTTTGAATCACTCCATTTGGAGTTTTGTAGCTTAAGTTATAGCCATTTGAATCATGGCTGCCGGATTGGACTTAACCCAGATTTTCTGGGCAAATTATGGTTCTGGCAGTTTTAGGTCACCAAATTTGGGTGACTAAATGACTTGATTAAGGGCATAATTTGGGTTTGTGTTCTTCATGAAAATTTTAGGTCTATATCTCAGCTTTCCACTGGTAAAATATCAGGTCATTTAGACCTACCTAGCCCATGTTATGGCCAAATGAACAAAAACTGTTCATTTGGTCATTTTTATACAGGTCAGACTGCATAAGTCCGGATTTGGTCAATTTGTTCACTAGGTTTGGTTCACTTTTTGGGCATGATTCCTAAATGAAAAATGTTCCATTTTGTGTCTATTTTCATTCCCAATTGGTCTCATACCAATTGGACTTGTAAATTTTCAGTTTTGGTCCCTCAAAGGAACCTTGGTCCTGCTGCCTGCAGCAGGACCATTTTCAATCCGAATTTAAACTCACTTCTAACACTTCCAACACATCTCAATTGGTCACAAATGACCATTTTTCATCTGAAACAAGGTCAAACACACCATTTGACCAATTCTCACATTTTTGCCTCCCAAACACTAGGTGCCCAAAACCCTAATTCATGCAATTGATTAATTCATACCCAATTTACTACACTAATCACATATTCAACCTTAACCAATGTCAAATTCATGTCTAAACTAAATTGAACATAACAAAACTTCAAGGTACCATGGCTAGACAAAATTTACATTTGGTCCCTCAACTATATTTTTATTTCATTTCAACCATATTTCTAAGTTCTTCATGCTATAATCACCATTAATTCAACTAGAAAGTTAAGTTTAGTTTACTAACCATACTGTAGAAAATTTTTCCTCTTCAAACCTCTTCTTTTCTTCTTTCTTCCATCTTGTACCTTATTTTCTAGTTGCCCAAACACATTTTAACCTTGGCAAGATTATTTTCTAGGGTGGGATCTTGAAGTTTTCATGCTCAAGAATGAGCTTCAATGGTGGTTTTGTGGAGAGGGAGAGAGTGAGAGATGGACTCATGGAAATTTGTGGAAGATAACACTTTTTGTCTATTTTTTTTATTTTTCTTTTATGAATTAATCCTTATGGAAGACAATAATTTAATTTAATTAAATTTATTAATTTTATATTTATTGCATCATGCATGAGGTTATGCATGATGTCATCACTTCTTACTTTTCCTTTTTTCTCTCTTTTTTTTTTAAATTTATTTTTCCATTAGTTCTTTAATTTAATTTCCGATTCTGAAAATTTTTTTTCTCTGATTTTATTTGACAGTTAGGTCAGGAGTCAGCTCTCGGGGTCAATTGACCAATTTGCCCCTCGCCGATTCGACCCGGTTTGCAATTAGTTCAATATTTCTTTCGGATCCCTGACCTAATTATTTGACTGGCTTAACAGTTCTTTTTCATGATTTTCTCTTCACCACTGTGTTCGCAATAGTCCTAAGGACCATGGCGTCACATTTTACGATTCGAAATTTGAGTTTAAATCGACTTTGCAATCTTTCCCGAGAAGGTCACCCATCGCTGTGACTCTAAGCTCATTTAACTTCTTATGTTCTGTTTTTCTTATTTATACTTAACTAATTGACAATTACTAATTATTTATGTTCAGGGCTCATCTAGTTGTCTTAGATGTGGTTCTAATCCCCTTAATTATCTGGACCGACACCGGTCAACGGAATAGTGAAATATACCAGGCTATACAAATAGGGGTGTTACAAACCTGGGAAGGCAAATGTAGTCACTGATGCCTTAAACAGAAAATCTATTGTAGCATTAAGATCTTTGAATTCCCAACTGTCCTTAACTCATGATGGAGTTATTTTGGCTGAGTTGTAAGTGAAGCCGAATCTGTTACAACGGATACAGGATGGGTAGAAGACAGATGAGAAATTAATGGCTGTTATTGGCAAAATCACTGAGGGAAAGAAAACTGAATATGAAGTGAAAGAAAATGGGTGCCTGTACTATAAAGAAAGAGTGTGTGTACCAGATGATAAAGAATTGAAAACCAGTATTCTAAGAGAAGCACATAACAGTGTGTATGCTATGCAACAACGAAGTACAAAAATGTACCATGACCTGAAACTTTGATACTGGTGGCTGGGTATGAAGAAGGACATAGCTGACTATGTAACTAGATGCTTGACATGTCAGTAAGTCAAAGCAGAACATCAAGTTCCATCAGGTTTGTTACAGCCTATAAACATACCTAAATAGAAATGGGACCGAGTCACTATGGAATTTGTCAGTGGTTTACCTCTTACTCAGAAGAAGCATGATGCGGTATGGGTGATTGTGGATAGGTTGACCAAATCAGCGCATTTTCTGTTAGTCAAAATTGACTACTCACTAGAAAAGCTAGCAAAGTTGTACATCAGTGAGATAGTTAGACTACATGGAATTCCGCTTTCCATTATATCTGATAGAGACCCGAGGTTTACATCAAGAATTTAGAAGAAATTATAAGAATCCTTAGGCACACAACTCCATTTTAGTACGGTTTTCATCCTCAGACGGTTAGACAGTCAGAAAAAATAATCCAGGTAAATTTTGAAACTCATTGAGTTATTGCAAACAATAAATTGAACTGATAATGATAATAATAGCTGAACATATGTGATAGGTTCTCAAGGATATGTTGAGGAGTTGTGTGATTTAGTTTGAGGGAAGTTAGGACAGATACCTTCCACTAGCAGAATTTGCATACAACAATAGCTATCAAGCTAGCATACAAATGGCACCCTATGAAGCACTGTATGGGACAAAATGCAGAACATAAATGCCAATTTGAAAGTTGCCTCGGACCGATAGAGATCTTATGCTGGCTTAAAAAGAAAGGACATTGAGTATGTAACACCCCTATGTTCGGTAGTGCGTTCTATTGTTTCGGTAACCCGTGTCTGTCCGAATAGCTAGGATGCTTGGAATTATATTTAAATATTAGTGTGGAGATATAAGGTAGTGAAATACAAGGAAAGAAAATACAAGAAAAACAAAGGAAAAATAATAGCAATGAAATGAAACTAAGTTAAATGAGCCAGCACCGTAACGATGGGTGACCGCATGGGGAAGTTACAGCACAGGCAATAGCCGACCCCAAGATTGCAGGGAACCCTCGGAATTTAATTTTGAGACATAATTAAAGACTTATTGAAGTAAAAATATCATTAGAAATATCAAAGAAAAATTAATTAATTAGTACAAAGAAAAACGAGAAATTGAGAAAATGACAAAACTTGGTGTTACCGAAAAATCGGGAATGCAACCTGAATAGGGGCATTGTGGTCATTTGACACCTCGAGTTGTCTTTTGACCTAAATGTCCATTAAAAATAAATGATATAAACTTTGAAAATAGCATGAAAATTAAAATAGTGGTACATAATCTAAATAGTAAAAGATATGAGGAAAATGTGGAAAATTAGAAACTTTGGATTATTAAACATTAAAATTGACCTAAGTGCTCCACTAACTCAATCCTTGGGAATCTATATAAGCTAAAGTGAGCAGATTTCATATCATCTTCAACATTTTCTCACCTTGCCTAAACCATTTCCACCATTAAACATCCATTGCCATACCTCAACCAAGCTCCATGCACATCACTTTAAGCCACAATTTCTTCTAAGCTTCTTCATTAAAGTTGGACTACACACCTTGGGCAGCAATAAGGGAGCAAGAAAGATAAGTTTTGGTGGAGTTTTGAAGAAGTCCAAAAGAGGTAAGTGGTTATTTTCAATTCTTGTTTCATTAAAAGTGTAACTAAGGTCGTGGGTAGTTGAATTATGGAAGAAGTTTGAGGTTTGATGAATTATTGGTGATGGAGCATTTTGGCAGCCATGGAACTTCATCATGAACAGCTTGTCTTTGCATGCAAATGGGTGTTTGAGATGCTAAATTAAGTGTTTAAATGTATTGGAGTTGGTTTTCATGTATAAAGTTTGATTTGTGAGCTTGAAAAGTGAAAATGGAAGTTGATGTGTATGTTTAATTTTTGTGCAGACTCAAAATAGAAATTGGTAATGTTCAAATTTATGAAATATTGTTGAAATATTGTACAAAAATTTGGTAGCATATATGTATGTGGAATAGTAGTGATAGGTATGTAATTTGATGATGGAAGTTTGTGTGATAATTAGAAGTATTTATGTGTATACATTGTTGGGATTGAACTTTGTGAATGGTGGCTGCATTTGGTGTATTTGAAGTGGTTATGTTCTGTCCAAATTGACCTATAATATAAAGAATTGAATGGTTTAGGTTAGTGCCAAATGCAGAATGGTAAGGGAGGTGAAGATGTAATTGGTAAACTTGTGTTTGGTTTGGTGTTTGAAAAGGATGTTGAGGGCAGTGTGCAAATGGGCCTATAACCCTAAGTGTGTGACTCCAATTGGTATGAGGCCAATTGGAGGTGAAACTAGGCACAAAATGTGCCAACTTTCATGAAGAAAGCCTACCTAAATTCTGTCCAGAAAGTAACCTTAAAAATGACCAAATCCGGATTAGTGACTTGAAAGCCTGGATATTGACTATTTGGGAAGCAGTTAGTGTTTTGACCATAACTTAGTTAAAATAGGTCCAAATGACCTAAAATTTTTACCATGAATATTTTAGACATATATCTACAATTTTTATGAAGACACCAAAGCCCAGAAATGGCCAGAACTAAGCCAAATAGCTTGCACAAATTTGGGTACCAAAACTGGCCGAACCAAAAGCGACCTAAAAATGACCTAAGCCTACCATTTTAGTGCATTCTGTCCAGCATTGGTAAATTGGCCATATCTTGGTTTACACAACTCAGAATGACCTAAAATTTTGCCCTGCGTGCAATAAGACATGGACCTACAAGTTTGTAGTTTGGACTATAACTCAAAAACCGAGGGAACTAGGTTGTCTGACTAGGTCAAATAGTATACCGAAATCCGGTAAATTGCAATAAAATGCAATACACTTGAAAATGAATTTAGTAACATATACCAAAACTAAAGGGCTATAAAATGTGACATATTGGTAACAATGGAATTGACTCACTTAGAGTGCATCAAGGGTCAACATTATAAGTTGACTAATAAAATGAATTGAAGGGAATAGTACCAAGAAAATTTAGATATTGGATTTTATTGTTGGAAACAAATTCATTGAGTATTGAAACACTTTAAATTGTGTGTTTCAGTTGATAAGAATATTAAGAAGCATAAAGAACATTGAGTCAAGGCCTAGGAGCGACTCAAATCAGGTTTGTGCATAATTAGTTTTTAACTGATTTTGCTCTGAATATTTCATATGATTAAATGACATATTTTTCTTATGTATTATGTTTAACAAGCATTGGATTTAATTCAATGATTATTGAAATTGTTATAATATGTATGAATTTAGCTTTGTGAAATGGTATTTCCACAAGTATTAAGCATTGTTGTGGATTGAATAAATTATGTTTTGGAAAATTGTAATAGAACATGCTTTGAATTGTGATGGGCAATTTGCATGAAAAAATGAAGATTTATGATTTGAATTGTGATGAGCATAAAAATTATTGGATATTGGAATTGACTTTGAATCGAATTGTATTGTGATGATGCTCACTAAAAGGATTGTGATATTGTTTTATATCTCATTATAGATGCTTAACTAGGTTATTACCCATCTCTCTCATTTGTTGAGAAGACAGTGGAGTTAGTTATGTTTTGATTACTATGGTACGTGCACAGGCTTAGATTCTCCTCTTATTAGAGGTTAAATCTAAGTTTTTTATGTTATGACCCTTTTAAAAGATTCATTATTGTGGTGTGTACTGTGCACGATGATTCGACCTCCCCGACCATAGGGAGTTAGAATCACCCCGAAGATGGCCCTTTCGGATTATTCTTGCATAGTTAGTGAGATAAAGAATAGCTTTTGAGATAAAGAATGGTTTTTGAAATAAAGAATAGCTTTCGAGATAAAGAATAATTTTTAAGATAAAGAATGGCTTTTGAGAAAAAGAATGGTTTTTGAATAGTAAAGAATTATGATTTCAATTATGATTTATGTATAATTGATTTTGTTGAAATTACCTTAAATGGTTAGTTATGATTTGATAAATTGAATTTCATGATCAAAGTCATTTTATACAAATGATTTATATTATTGACAATGAATATTTTGAATTTTAGAATTTGATGAGTATCCAGATTTCCAAATTATTTGCTGTAATTTTTGTTAAGGTATATTATACTATGTTTAAATTATAGTTGTGCACCACTGAGTTCACCACTCAGCGATAGCTTTGTATGCTGTCACAGGTGAAAAGAGCATAGAGCAATTGAGTAAGCTTCTTTGAAGAGACATTCAAATCAGCTCCAGGTATACTCATGTACACAGGTTTTGATGTATGCATGTAATAATATGTATGTAAATTATTTGAGTAGTTGTATAAAAACTCCTGTAAAATATTTTGGTATGTAATTAAATGTAAATTATTGTAAATGTAAATTTGAGATTTCATTTACCTGAATAGTTTTGTAATATTAATTTTTGAGTCTTGTAATCAATGAAATGTTTCTTTTATGATGAGATTGGTTTGAAACTGAAATGATTGATTATTGAGATTGAATTGTGAGATGAAATGAAGTTATTGGAGTTGTATTTGAGAAAACATATTGGGAGTGTTTTTCCTTTTCAGGTTTGAAGAACTGTTTTCTCAAAATACAGCCGGTACTTTGCCGAAATTTAAAAAAAAATTTTATAACACCAGATTTTAATTGATGATTTAAATTCCATGAAAATTGTTTTAAAATCCCTTATAGTATATCTAATGGGTTATCAGTAGGCGAAGTACGGTAATTCATTAGGTGTACTGCGGGATCATGTTACATCTTATGGGGGAGTAGGGTGTGACAAAGTATGAAGTTGGCGAGAAGGTATTACTCAAAGTATCACCGTGGAAAAAAGTGTTGAGATTCGAGAAAAAGGGAAAATTAAGCCCTAGGTTCATTGGCCCATATGAAGTTATCAAACGTGTGGGACTAGTAGCCTACAGATTAGCCTTACCACCTGAGCTGGATAAGATTCACAATGTGTTCCATGTCTAGATGCTCAGAAGATACAGATCAGATCCTTCACATGTCATCTCAGCAGAAGAAATTGTTGTACAACCTGACCTGACATATGTGTCGCAATGGGATTTTGCGGTCGCCCGGACGATCACTCACCGAAGTGGGAAAGAGTGAGGAGTCGCCACCTTAGTTTTGAGGGGAACTAAAGAAAACCATTTGAGAAGATAAATAAAGAATGAAACCACTTCAAGACAGAGATTCTAGGTTCGGGGTCCGTAAACGGGTGGGGAAGGTGTTAGGCACCCCACCTCGTCCCTTAATAAGGGTAAGTAGATTTAATTTTGCGTCCTTTATAAATTAGTTAGAAGGGCTTGAACGGGAATGTTAATCCTTTTGGTAAGAGGAATATTTGGTTTTTTCACTAATTAGGATTACCCAGATACACAAGTAAATGAGACAACCTTAGTGAATTACTTTTGCATGTTAATTTTACTTAAAAAGGAATGTTTTATTTAAAGTTTAATTTAGAAGATCGGATAAGAACTCTCCTCCGATCTTCTTTTAGATATTAGAATTTTGGTTGGGGATCGGATAAGGACTCTCTTCCGATCCCTATTAAATATTTATTAGAGATTTTAATTTGGGATCGGATAAGAACTCTCCTCCGACCTCTTTTAAGTATTTATTAAAATTTTAAGTCGAGACCTGGATAAGAACTCTCCTCCAATCTCTATTTATTAAAATTTTAAGCTGAGACCGGATAAGAACTCTCCTCCGATCTCTTTTAAATATTTATTAAAATTTTGAATTGAGGTCGGATAAGAACTCTCCTCCGACCTCTTTTAAGTATTTATTAAAATTTTAAGTCGAGACCGGATAAGAACTCTCCTCCGATCTCTTTCGGATTAGCAGAGCCCGGAAGGGGCTTTGCCGATCTCCTGATTTCAATTTCAGCTACATGTCACAAGAACCTAAAACTAAGGTTTCGCATTCAAAAATGCCGAGGTTAGGTTTCTTGATACCCTATGACTAAATGGGTAATACTAAACTTGATTTACCGACCTTCCATGTAGTCATTTCACGATACCTATTAATGTCCGATCTGCTCTGTCTAGTTTATTTTGGTTTTATTCCTCTTCATGGTATCTTGCCGATTCTGCTCACGCCACTAATAGTTTGGCTATTTTCCGACGTGTTATTCAAGCTTTCTCTTGTAAAAGAGGCCCTTAAGTTGCAGATACCTATATTTTGCTCGACCACTTACACGCTACTAGGAGCTAAAAGCTCGTATTCGTAAATGACGAAAATTGATTTAAATGATGGACCGATCACTAAAGAGATAATTCGAGTAACGCTTTGAGATTTTTTTGCTTAGAATAAACTTAGAGTAAACCGCAGACGTAAAGAGAACAAAGAAAGTGCGAAAAGTAAACGCAAATACTTAATAAAACAAGAATATGAACTCTTACCGTGAGGAGCCAAATATATTGAAATAATCGAGGTGGTAAATAGTGATGAAGATGGCGGATTGATCACCGAGAGTTGATGTCTGTGAGGAGCCAAATGTATTGAAATAACTATGAGGTGGTAAATAGTGATGAAGATGGCGGATTAACCACTGAGAGTTGATGTCCTGTCGTGAAACCGAGAGATGCTTTAGCTAAAAGGTAACCGGTAAGAACTGTGTGGAAGGAAGTTGAGCTTGAAATGTAAGAAAAGAAAGCAAAGATGACGAGAGTATGACCAGATAATGAACAAACTGAAATGTAGAGTTCCAGATTCAAAATCCTTTCCAAGAAAACACTCAAAACTAGTTTCAAAAGTCTTTTGATCACTACAAAACAAAGCAGAGTAACAAATCGAATGAAGTTTCGAGTTCCTCCACGATAATAGCAGCCTCTTGTCTATATTTTTTTGTCCGCCCTGAACAGCTTTTTCATGCAGTATTTATAGGAATCGGGTGCTCCCATGAAGGGTCGATTTATTTTGAGGAAGATGGAGGGTCAAGATTTTGAAGTACATGATCGGATGTTCAGAATTAAAGAGAATCAAAACGAATGGTGAGATCGCTTCGGAATATTTGTCCTTTTCCTCTTTTAACTGACGGTCTTGAATCCTCTTGTCCGAACGATCCGAGGGCTAAGAGTGAAAACGCTGGTACTGTCGCCTTCTCTTTTGATCCAAGGGTTCTGGGTTTGTCCTTAAAAGTGAGATCAACGGTGGAGATTGGGATGTACAGGACTTTCATGACATACCCGCACTCACAAGATTATGGCGATTCTTAGGCGTGCGGTGGAGATCTCGCCACGCTTTAACTACCTCGGCTCCGATTCGACGACGGTTATTGGAATTTGTCTTATTCTTTTGTCTTCCGATCCTCCCTAGCTCCTATTCCGATCTCTCATGCCGATCTCCTATCTCCGATCTCTTTATCCCTTGATCACCGATTCGGTCCAAGCATTAATTACATCTCGATTCTCAAGCCCGCTTGCTTTTCCGCCAGCATTAAATGCCCATTTCCCCTATATATACCGCTCGACGGAGACATTTTCTTCATCCGACTTTCCTCTCTTCTTTTCTTACTTTCCTCGTTTCTAGCCGCTCCGGTGGAAGTTCGCTATAATCGTGGCTTTGATCTTTTCCGATGAACTTCTTTACTTACCGACTGAAAATTTATGATCCGGTGATCGCATGACCTTAACTTACGACGGTGAGAGAACCGGATTTGACCGACCAGTATTGGACTTTGGTTGTACCGATCTCGAGTCGCTTCACCGAGTTCATTCGGCTTCTCATCGCATTGGGTGTTCCGGCGTCTTTCCTCCACATTGGGTGTTCCGGACAATGGTCGGTTTCGAGTGGTAACATCGGTGACGATGTCTCTCATCTTCATGGGAGTCATAATCACCCCATCCGAGCCGCATATCTATCCGATGCCAACAAATGGTCTCCGGTCAAACACATCTTTTGATTCACCACAAGACTAGGCTTTGACATAGGCCTTTAGATAGGATGTTCCACCGGCCTCTAGAGATCGCCCAAATGATGTAATCCTGAAATGTAATCAGATCTCTAGAGATTGCCCAAATGTTGTAGTTAGACCTTTATTGTAGTCCGATCGCTAGAGATCGCCCAAATGATGTATTTTATTTTCAATGCAATCCGATCTCTAGAGATCACGTAAAATGATGTGATCCAATGTTAGTGTAGTCCGATCCCTAGAGATCGCCCAAATGATGTAATCCGAACTTTTGAAAATAAAGACTTTATTTTGTCTGCTATCATCTTATTATTTTTGCATTAATTATTTTCCGATCCCTAATGTGATTATCCAATCGATTCTTTACCCGAATGACACTTAGTGATCCTTTATTCAAAATTTTTAACTTATTATGCCGACTTAATAAACCGATCTCGTAACATTCGGATGTTTGAGAAAAGTGTCGTAACAAATTGCCGAGTCCCACCAATCGATGCGCCGCTTAGAACCTCGCGAGCATTAAATGCTCTGACTAGTATAAATAGGGGTGGGAGGGTTAGCCGCTTGCTCTCTCATTCCATTTTCAATCCTCGCTCACAACTTCAAGTTCTCTCATTTTCTCCGCCCGACGCCGATCGGACTCCTGAAGGGCTTTAATCCTCTTTTTAGTTTAAGTTCTTTGTTTTTTCTTGAAAATGAGCGGTGTCGAAGGTCGAGAGCGCGAGCCCTCCTTCCATTCGGTTCTCATGGTCATCGTCCGATGAAGAAGAGGCAATGAGCCCAACAGTGCAACCTAAACCCCTAGGGTCTCTCGCCTGTGCCTGGGTCGGGTCATACCATCAAGGCTTGCACCACCTTCAAGGAGAGAGACCCTTCCTATAGACGAGCTTCCATCGGTTCTTCTGAACTGATCTGCAATCGCTTGTTCAAGAATACAATATTTGTCCCGATTCATATGAGTGATCAAGTGCCATGGCGATCTTCGTGTCGATCATTCTTTTGAAGAGGATGACATGGTCATGGTGTACGAAGAACGCTTAAAGGCCGGTCTGAGGTTCCCTCTAGCCGATTTCTATAAGGAGGTCCTAAAATTTCACCGAATATCCATTGTTCAAATCCACCCTAACTCGTGGCGGATCTTGGTAGCTTTCCGAGGTCTATGCCGAGCTAAGGGAATCAGACCTACGGCTAAGGTGTTCGCCCAGCCGCATGCACTAACTCGCCACAAAGGAAGATTTAACATCGGTTCTTTCAAAGTAAGCCTCGCTATGGACTCTTTTCCGATCCGCCTCATCCCTTAAGAATTGGAAGAACCGGTTCTTCATTCCGAGGAGTAAAGATCCGAGCCGCTGAGGACTTTCCTCGTAGCTGGTGGTACCAGGGGCCCTCGCTCAAGCACTTTACCCGAGTCAAGAGGAAAGCTTGATAGTGATGGAGCCAAAAGTCGTGCCACCACTCTAAAATATTCTCGCCCAAATGCGGTGATCGCGAATCGCACCATTGACCATGCAATCGATCACCGCCGAGATCGCGAACTTCCGCTCTCTCGACCTCGGCATTGGTATTTTCTATATCTCGCTCGTGACCTTAGCGATCTCACTAACCTTTTCTTTGTGCAGGTATGGCGGGTGGTGAGGGTTCTAGGAAGCGGAAGAAGGACAAAGAGATCTTCCGGAAAGTAAAGGAGATGAAGCATTCTAACGTTTTCAAACACCCGGCCACGAACTCGGGAGATGCAAAGAGACCTGCCTCAACCTTCGGTCCGCCGACCATTGAGGTCGCCGATCTCCTCCTATATCGGAATAGCAGCCCCCGGCTATCTCAGTTTTTCCAAGCATGGAAAGGGAGCCTTCTCAATCTTCTGGGAGGACCTCTTCTCGTGGCGCCGACATCGACCGATCGCTTGAAGAATAACCGATCGTTAGGGAGAACCCCGATTTTGCCAAAGTCCCGGGATCTACCATCTTCTTTCAGAGGATCGGACAGTTATCCCGGAGTGGTCTCGATGATATCTTGACTCAACCATGAGCCTAAACGTGGAGTGTCCGTGAACTGCATCATGATTCGGGAAAAGATTCAGTACCGGGTAAGGAGGTCGGGAAGAAAATCGTGAAGTGGCTTCCTCCGATCTCAACTCTCATCCGCTCAAGATTATATATCTCAAGTTGAGGGACGGCAAGTACCATGAAGACCACCTGGCCAAAGGTCTCGTGACTTGGCTGAAAGTGAACGGGCTCGTGAGAAGTCCGTGCACTTGTGCCAACGAGCCGCCAGTCGCTCAACTTGTAGAGGAGCTTAATGCGAAGGATAAGGAGCTTTCGGAGAAAGAAAAAGAGCTCAAGGAAAAGGATGAAGAGATGGTGTCGGAATAGCCGAGCCTATGTGAATGCTCATAAGGATCTCTTGGCCGAACTTCAAAAGCGCTATCCTCAAGAGGACTTCTCTTGGATGGACGACTGGCTCCGGGGCGATGGTGAAGATAGTGAGGAGGAGGGCGAGGAAGAGAGAGAGAGTGAGCAATGTAAATCAGTCAGGGGATCCTCACCAATAACTTGTACAAATTATGAAATGAAATGGAATATCTCTTTGTTCAATGAATGGATGTGATTGGAAAATCTTCGAATTTGCCTAAGTATTTAATTGTATGAGCATAGCTAAACATGAACTAAATTCCATTATTAATCTAAGTATAAAAGATCGGAAAGCACAATAAGCATGAGATCGGTGGGGGAGAAATGCTGAACGGGACTTGGTTAAAATTGAAAATTTAACTTGAACACTTAAGATCGGAACCCTCGTTAAACCGAACCCAAACTTTAGCTCTTAATCTTCCGAAAAGGAGGTCGGCAATAAAACTGGTAGGAAAAGATCTAGTGCCAGTTCATTTTATTTATCAACAGAGATCAGGAATATACTTGATGTGTCCTAAATTCGACAACGGGTTTGAGAGGTCGGTAAATGATTTGAGAGATCGGTGAGGCTTAATGAATATGAGGACTCAGTATTAATTCAATTTTTGTGAGGAGAGATCGGAAATGTGACCGCCTAAAGAGGGATCGAAAACGAGATTAGCTGTTCAAAGAAGAATTTTTATTGATTCTAGGGATCGGCCAAAATATGGTGTCGACAGCTGCCCCTCTTTACATAATTATTAAAGAAAAATTTTCGTATAGGAATTATGTAAAGATTCAGACTCATATTTTGGACGATTAGGTGTTCGAAATTAGGGAACTAAAGCACACCTAAGTTAATGACCTCGAACATTAAAATCAACTTGGATCTAGAAACCAGAGGTTGATAACAGGAATGAAATTAAAATCAACTTAGATCAAGGAACCAGAGGTTGATAACAGAAATTAAAATTGCATGAAATCAACTTAGATCAAGGAACCAGAGG
Organism: Hevea brasiliensis; assembly: GCF_030052815.1. Taxonomy (NCBI): domain Eukaryota; kingdom Viridiplantae; phylum Streptophyta; class Magnoliopsida; order Malpighiales; family Euphorbiaceae; genus Hevea; species Hevea brasiliensis. Next base: position 34,443,182 of record NC_079497.1, on the reverse strand, counting down.
TTGATAACAGGAATTAAAATTGCATGAAATTAAAATCAACTTAGATCAAGGAACCAGAGGTTGATGGCATGAAATGTAAATTGCATGAAATTAAAATCAACTTAGATCAAGGAACCAGAGGTTGATAGCATGAAATGTAAATTGCATGAAATTAAAATCAACTTAGATCAAGGAACCAGAGGTTGATTGCATGAAATGTAAATTGCATGAAATTAAAATCAACTTAGATCAAGGAACCAGAGGTTGATAGCATGAAATGTAAATTGCATGAAATTAAAATCAACTTAGATCAAGGAACCAGAGGTTGATAGCATGAAATGTAAATTGCATGAAATTAAAATCAACTTAGATCAAGGAACCAGAGGTTGATAGCATGAAATGTAAATTGCATGAAATTAAAATCAACTTAGATCAAGGAACCAGAGGTTGATAGCATGAAATGTAAATTGCATGAAATTAAAATCAACTTAGATCAAGGAACCAGAGGTTGATAGCATGAAATGTAAATTGCATGAAATTAAAATCAACTTAGATCAAGGAACCAGAGGTTGATAGCATGAAATGTAAATTGCATGAAATTAAAATCAACTTAGATCAAGGAACCAGAGGTTGATAGCATGAAATGTAAATTGCATGAAATTAAAATCAACTTAGATCAAGGAACCAGAGGTTGATAGCATGAAATGTAAATTGCATGAAATTAAAATCAACTTAGATCAAGGAACCAGAGGTTGATTGCATGAAATGTAAATTGCATGAAATTAAAATCAACTTAGATCAAGGAACCAGAGGTTGATGGTGGAATTGCAGGAAATTAAAATCAACTTAGATCAAGGAACCAGAGGTTGATAACAGGAATTAAAATCGCATGAAATTAAAATCAACTTAGATCAAGGAACCAGAGGTTGATGGTGGAATTGCAGGAAATTAAAATCAACTCACAAAACAAGTCTGACTTTGGCACATGAAGTTATTCCCTGACAAAGTGTACTTAACAAGATAATGAAGGCGGACGATTAATGGAGGAGGAGTTGTAAGGCCTGACCTACGACTCCGTTCTTTCGGATGTCCCTTTTCCGTTCCTGATTTTCTCCTTATTCTTCGGAAAGCGCCCTTGTGGGTTTTCACTTTCTTTTCGTCCATTCGACCAGAAGCGCCCTTTCGGGTTTTCACCTCTAGTTTTTTTTTTTTTTTTTTTTTTTTTTTTTTTTTTAGGCTATTCCCTGCAAATCTCATAGTAAAGTACGTGAGGTTATCAATTTTTAAATTCAAATCTTATGGCAGAAATTTAACTAATCAATAGCGCATTAGTCCAAGAGAAAGGATAGTATTAAAAAAAGTGAGTAAGCAGGAAACAACAGGTAAGGAGTGGAGTATAACTTTATCATGGCTTTAGGAAAAATAGACTTTCAAAGGAAAGGAAAGGTACAAGGATAGATTTCATATATTCCTTTTAGTTGGTTTTGAAGTCTTTAACCGCCATATTCCAAGTTCTCTGAAGTCCCATGCCGTGACGGTTGCCTCTCTATCCGCGGTTTCATGCCCCCTTCCTTATTCCTCCAGTTTGGTTCTTGGGACGCCCTTTTTTGGTTTTCACCCCAAGAAGGTTTTTTTTTTTTTTTTTTTTTTTTTTTTTTTTTAGGACGCCCTTTAGGGTTTTGAATGCTTGTACTTTTTATGGAAAGTATCTCTTGACAGGGTCGGCATTCACTGTGTCTCGGAATTCTTCACAGTCCATGTCGGTCAAGATCAAGGCTCATCCAGTAAACGGCATTTTAACCACATAGGGACCCTCGTAGGTGGGTGACCCTTTGCCCCGGGGATCGTTGTGGTTTGGTAGTACTGTCTTTAGAACTAAGTCCCCGGTAGGAATTCCCGTGGGCATACGTTTTTATCAAATGCTCTGGCCATTCTCCTCTGATATAATTGCCCGTGACATGCTGCTGTTAACCTTTTCTCATCCAGCAAGTTTAACTGATCCAACCTTGACTGGATCCATTCTGACTCACCAATCCCTGATTCCTTCAGAATCCTTAGGGAAGGAATTTCAACCTCAACAGGTAATACTGCTTCCATCCCGTAGACCAGTGAGTATGGAGTTGCCCCAGTTGAGGTTCTTATGGAAGTCCGGTATGCATGAAGAGCGTAGGGGAGCATGTCATGCCAATCCCTATATGTGACCGTCATTTTCCGGATTATCCTCTTTAGATTTTTGTTCGCGGCTTCCACCGCTCCATTCATCTGGGGACGGTATGGGGAGGAATTGAGATGTCGGATTCTGTATTGATCACACAACTTCTGAATCTTCGGACTGCCTGTGTTCTTGGCGTTATCGGTGACAATTTCATTCGGGAGACCATGCCGGCATATGATATTGTTTCTGAAGAATTTGAGAAACGTGTTCTGCGTGATGTGAGCATATGATGTCGCCTCGACCCACTTGGAGAAATAGTCGATGGCTACAAGGATGAATCTATGCCCATTGGATGCTTTGGGATTGATGGGACCAATCACATCCATGCCCCACATTGCAAAAGGCCATGGTGAGACGAGATTGAACAGCTTGTGAGGTGGCACATTTATCGGATCTGCATAAATCTGACACTTGTGGCACTTCCGAAATACTGATGCAATCCTTTTCCATTGTGGTCCAAAAGTACCCACGCCGCATGATTTGCTTGGCCATCATGTGTCCATTGGCGTGAGTTGCACAATTTCCTCATGAGTTTCAAAAGGATTCTCTTTGCCTCCTTTGCATCCACACATCTCAATAATTCACCGTTGGAGCTTCTTTTGTATAGGGTTTCCCACCGGGAAAGTACCCCAATGCTAACCTCCGAATCATCTTCTTTTCATTTTTGCTTGCCCTCAAGGGAATTCTCCTGTTCTACAAGAGACTGTGATGTCGTGATACCAAGGCTTTCCATCGAGCTCTTCTTCAATCATGAAGCAATAGGTCGCTCATCCCTTACTTTAATCTTCAACGCTCAAACGCTCGCTCTTCTTCGATTTGAGCCATAACAGCTAGAGTAGCTAAGGCCAAGAAATTGATTCTTGTCTCTACTCAGATGAGTGAAAGAGATTTCTTCAATTCCGATCATCTCCAAGAAGTATTTCGTAGGGGATTAGCTTGGGATCCTTGGTTTGCCATTCTCCCTTGACTGATAAATTATCGAGCCGAGTCTCCATACACCTCCAACTTTCTGATTTTCATCTCCAAAGCAAGATGTAGACCCATTACACAAGCTTCATATTCTGCGACATTGTTGGTACACAAATCCCAACTTAGCGCCTATTGGGAAGTGCTTTCTTCCGGGATACTAGTATGCCCAATTCCATTCCTGATAAATTGATCGCTCACAAAATACATTTCCCACACATCGATCGACCCTCTTCTTCGCAGCCTACTTCATTAATATGTTCGCTGTGAACTCAAAATCCAGAGCTTCATAATCCGGATAGGGTTTTCCGCTAGAGGTCGCAATTACGCTACCTTTCACCGCTTCCGGTCATGTAGACTATATCATATTGGGAGAGTATAACCCGCCACTTGGCTATCCTTCCCGCACGAATGGGCTTTCGAATACGATCCGATAGGATCCATCCGGAGATAAGCCATGTCTTGTGATTCAACATGTAGTGCTTGAGGCGATTTGTCGTCTGTGCTAACGCGCAGCAAGTCTTTTCTAAGAAAGAGTACCTTGACTCACAATCATTGAACTTCTTGCTCGTAGTAAATGGCCCTCTCTTTTCGGCCAGATCATCATGTTGTCCCAAAACACATCCCATAGAGCTCGTTGGACCGCCATGTACAGGATCGAGGCCCGCCGCCACAAAGTGACCAATACCGTGGGTTTGACAAATCGCTTGATTGTCTCGAAAGCCTTTTGACAATCCGAATCCCATTGGGTAGGATTGTTCTTCCGAGTAGTCAAAATAGGCTCACTTTGGCAAGTGAGATTAGAAATAAATCTTGAAATGTAGTTCAACTTTCCTAGAAAATCGCGCACCTCCCTTTCTCGCTTTTGGGGACGGCATTTCTTGAATAGCTCGAACTTTGTCCGATCCACTTCTATCCCTTTCTCGCTACTATGAATCCCAACAGCTTTTCCGATCTAGCTTCAAGATGCATTTAGCAGGTGGTTCAGCTTCAACTTGTATTTCGAGCCTTTCGAGCACCCTCCTCATCACCCGAACGTGGCTCTCTTCTCCTCGGATTTAATGATCATATCATCCACATATACCTCCACTTCTTTATGCATCATATCGTGGAATAATGTGACCATTGCGCTGGTAAGTAGCCCCGCATTCTTCAACCCGAAGGGCATGACCCGATAGCAAAATACTCCCATTGGGTGATGAAAGCGCTTTATCCTTGTCTTCCTTGTCCATCGGAATCGATTGTACCGATGCCCCATCAATACACGAACACCTACCCAATCCCGCAAAGATTGTCAACTAACACATCAATGTGAGGGAGAGGGAAATCATCTTTCAAACTTGCTTTATTAAGGTCCCCGTAGTCAACACACACCCCGACTCTCCGTCTTTCTTCACATCGACGACATTAGCCACCCATTGGGGATATTTGACTACTTCCAAGAATCCGGCCATATCGCTTGACTTCATCCCGAACCTTGAGCAGGTGTCGGATTCATTCTCCTCGCCGCTTCACCGGATCGCTCTCGAATTAAGGGAATCTTGTGCGCCACTATCCGGGGTCCAAACCGACCATATCATCATAGCTCCATGAAAATACGCCGAGAAATTCCTTGCTGCATCGATCATATCTCCCAATTCCTCACTCTCCACTATCTTAAGTTCCCTTTTACTTCTTCCGAGCCTAAGTTTATTGTGCGCGCTTTCATCTTCACAAGGTACGAGGGAGGGTTCATCTTTTCACCGCTTTCTTCGTAAGGTCTTCCTCATAATTACTTGAAGTAATGGCAGTTATGGGGATTTCAAAATTAACCAGAGGAATTTCTGAGTCTATTGGATTATTAGGTGTTAATTGATGAATGTTCCTGAATGAATAAAGAATAGAACATGTTATAAGGATGGAATTAAAAAGGAATGAGAGTATTGGATTTAAAATGCGCTATCAATTCATTAATATTAATGCCTTAAGAAAAGGTCCATTTACAGTATTACACTTGTCACCATGGACAAAATGATCAAGTGTAGATAACCAGAGGTACTTTACTCAAATTGAGTACGTGGATATCCTCCGTTGTCCGCTTGTCAAGCTCCCGCTCCTCACCATGGGTGAAACTAGGGCCTCATACAAGGAATCCAGCTTGGATGACATCTATGGATGGATCATCCGCGATCCTTCCGCACTTGCCGGATGTTGGATGACCGGTTTGGTGAAGATCTCCGTAATTCTCGGACTATTTTCACTTTTTCGCCTCCGGTCGAACCTCCGATCCCAAGCATCCTCCTCATCCGTAATCGCCCATCCACGAGGGCATCCTCCTCATACCCCAAACCACAACGGCCTATCTTCCGAATAGCCAGATAGGCTCGACGATCCTTGCAAGGCAAAGGCCCAAGCCTTTCCTCTTGATACCCGCTTCTTGACATTACTTTGGCCACCATAGCCATAGCCCCTTCCTTCCCAAAGATCTTGCAATTCAAGGGCCCGGAAAGAACTCTCCAATGATTCCTCCGCCTTCCACATAAGGAAGTGATTGCGGCTTGGTGACCAGATGGCCTCTTCGCCTCATCGTGATGATTTTGCCGCCCTTAATGTATTTGATCTTCCGTGTAAGGTTGAAGGAACAGCGTCGCAGAGTGGATCCACGGCCTCCCTAATAACATAGTGTAAGCTACCAATGTTCATCACTTGAAACGTGACGTTGAAAGTACATGCCCGACTTGATTGGCAAGTCAATGTCTCCCAAAGACCTCTCTCCCGGTACCGCCAAAGGCTCTTACCACCATTGCACTTTGACGATATGCGATTGGTCAACCGGTAGTTCGCTAAGGTTGAAATAGGCAATAAATTGATGGCCGATCAGTTATCGATGAGAACATTGTCAACTATACAACCCTTACACTTCACGCTTACATGTAGAGCTTTATTGTGCCCTAAGCCCGCAGTGGTCTACCTCCTCTTCGTAAAAGGCTACAGAGCCTGATTCCTGGATTTGTCCTACTATTTTCTCAAACTGCCCCTGAGTAATGTCGGGGTTCACAAAGGCCTGATCCAGGATTCTTTGTAGGGCTTGTCGGTGGACTTCCGAGCTCAGGATCAGTGATAACAGTGAAATTCGGGCGGGGGTTTTTCTCAATTGCTCCACCACGTCATACTCGCTCTGTTTCATTATTTGGAGCAGCTTCTTCATCTTCCTTGTGCTCAATAGGCTCGCTTCCTCGCTTTCTCAACCTCCTCTTCCGTGTTTCTGGATGACTCTCCCATTTTTACTTTCCCTTTTCTCTTCTCTCTTTCTTCGTTCCCGTAACACCTCCCACTTCGAGTTATAAACTCGACTTCTTGCTCAGGTGGAGAGGATTTTGTTGCAATAACGGGTCTAGAACTGGCTTGGGGAGTAGTGTTGCTAGTCCAAAGCATAAGTCATTCTGAAGTGCTCGTGAGGAGCGAAACATGGTTTTGGTGGTGCCGGAGGTGAGGCAAGACTAGGAGCGGATGTACTGCTTGACGCTCCCTGAGTGAAAACTTGGAAGTTATAATTCCAAGGGACAGCGTGAGTATTGGTGATGGGGAGCTGAGGTGGAGTTTGATAATCACGCGGAGAGGCTACCGGGTGAGAAGGTGATTCTGGTTTGGAGGTGGAGGCGCTCGCCGTATCGGTGGTGTTCACTCCTTTTTCCGCTTTCACTTTGTCCGCATCTCGTAACCCCGAGAGACAATAAGTTCTGACTTCTTGCCCGAACCCCTCACAATCTCGTAGCTCATGGTCACCGCCTCCATGGTAAGGACACCTCACTCTCTTTGAATCCCGCCACCGAGGCAAAGGTAGCCTTCCTCATTGCTATAGTAAAAATCTCCTTAAAGTATGGAACCAGCTCATCCACTTCGGTGTTGATCCTCTCCTTTAGACTCTATCATATTTACACCACCGCCCGCATTGTGGTTAGGCAATGGGTTTGAGGTAACATTGGGAGGGAACCATTTCCTCGATCTTCACCACCCGCTTCGGATTAAAGCGTGCACTCTCCTCCGAGTGCCCCGCAGCTTGTCGGGCTGAATGCCCTTGTGCTCCTCCATGATACTCACAACGGCAAGTGGCATCATACCACCCGGGATATGGCTACCGGATTGGGTCTAAAGGGACTGGTACGATTTGGTTTATACCGACAAGGTATCGGTATATTTCACCGAGAGGGAGGGAAGGTGGATCAGATTCCTTGGAGGTCTTGGGTTATTTTGTGGTGGTCATGGTTGAGCCGAGGAGGAGGTGGTCTTGGTTGGAAATTTGCGGTGGGGCGACAGGGCGTGGTTGTGAATAATTAGGGAAAGGGGGTGGGATGTTTGCGATAGTTGGGCCATGAGAGGGAGGATATGGCCGTGAGTTATTTTGGGGAATTGGGGAAAATTATTCATCGAGTAATGGAATGTACATCACTCTCCTTCTTCTTGCCAAAATTGGCGCCTTTTTCACAGTGGTTCTCACCAACTCCAGTAGCCTTCCTATTCTCGATTAGCTTCAATTCTCTCACCGCTTGGATGATATCCGAGAAGTCTGGAGGTATTTCCGATCATCAGTTGAAGTAGGAGCCTTCAATGTTTCGATGAATAGGAGCAGAGTTCATTATCGGTCACCGGAGGATATACTTCGCAGCCTTCTCTCCTCCATCGTTGGGCATCGCTTAAAACCTTCCCGCCTCTCTGCACTGTGTTCCGAGGTCCTCCTTGTGGGTGCTGCATCACAATTGAATTTGTACCGCTTAAGAAAGGTATCGCCAAATCTTTCCAGAGTGCACTTTGCTCTCGCCCAATTGTATACACCATCTCGTAGCCGCCCGAGAGGCTCTCGTGAAAGAAGTGAATGAGGAGTCTATCGCCTTCTGTTAAGGCGCATTTTGGCAATGTAGGTTGCCGTGTGGATGCGGGGTCCGAAGTTTCCACTGTATTTGTCAAATCAGAACCTTGAATTTGGGTGGCACCACCACATCCGCACCAATCTCGGTGATTTACACATCGATCGAGCCATACATGTTCAACCCTTCTATTGCTCTCAATCTTTCTTCTAGGCGATAGTTTCTCGCTTTCTCTCGCCTATGTTCTCCTTCCACCGCATGATACACTCCTCCAACCGGAGCCGAGGGGTGGAGTAAACCGGAGGGATCGGATTGAATGGTGAGGCTCGACATTTGAGACGGCCGTAATAGGAAAAAGGTGGGTCATTATTTATGGTCACCGGATTGACAAGTGATTGTCGTCCGAATGGGAGACCGAAAGGTAAAAGAGGTTGAAGCTTGCCGAGGATCATTTGTTGTAGGAGGCGGAGGAGGTAATGGTGGGCTAGGTTCTCAAGGTGTTTGCTCGAGACATTTCCTTCATTAGTCTCATAATTTCGTAAAGTCGATCCTTCAACTCTGAGACTGTCCCTTTAGGTTCTCAGACTTGCTCGATTTTCCATTATCTTCCTCGCTCGAGATCTTGTTAAGTACACTCGCTTGGGTTGGATCGTGCTTGGTCGACTTGCCTTGTTTGAATCAATATTGATTTCTGTGAGGATAAAAAAATTTAAATGAATTTGAGTTTTGCAAAGAAACTAAAAGTCCCGATCCGACGAAGGATACAGTGGCATTTGAGAGCCAGTTGGAATCGCAAAAGGATAATCGCCTCACTTTATCATGGCATCGCTCGATAGTCCGACCGTGAATGACGGGATTGAATGCGCATTTATGATACTGCCCATATAGCGCATTTCAATTTTTCACATAACCCTAGCGAGGAGTTCCTACGGAGTCATATTATTCATTCACAAATCGCTTAGACAATGGTCCAAAAATCATTTCATTAATCAATAATTTGTACAAAGATATTCTTTACATCGCCTAGGTTCGGGAGGTTCTTTATAATGAGATGACATTTTCTCGAGATACTCATATAACCTTTCCTCTTGTTTGGCAGATCGAACACTTTGAGCATACTGATCTGTAATAGTTCCTTTTTCCTGTGCTATCATCTTCTCCAACTGGTCCACATTTTCTTTCACCTTGATAGAGGGCAGCTTGTTTCTCTTTCTCTTTCCTTTCTTTAGCACACTCTTTCAAGATGTCGTTGATGAGGAGTGCCTGCTCTTTTAATTCAAGCTTCTTCTTCTTGTTTTCCTGCTTATACTCTTCAACGAGTACTTCTTGGTACTTCATCCTTTCCTGAAGCTTACTATTCTGCCCTTTCATCTCTTTGACCTCAGCTTGGAGAGAGTTTCTTTCTTTTTCCCACTGTACCTCTTGCTCTTCGAACCCTATCCTTTCGGCCCTTGCCACTTCCTTGAGCTTTCTTACCCTTCTCTTAAGTGTCTGCTGTAGCTCCTCCAATAGTTTCATTCGTTCTTTCAGATGTGAGTTCTCGGTATTTACCATATGTAGCGAGTCAACCAGCGACATCGCCTTCCTCTAATAGGGCGCCTTGGCGAGGGTTGTCGCCCTGAATTCTATGGTAGAGCGTTCTTGGTCCCTATCAGCTCTCCATTTAAGGTAATCGCCCGAGGCACTTGGGCCTTTGGGTGATCTCTCCATTAGAGTGATGTTTTCCCAGGACTTGCGAGCCCTTTTCAACCCTTCTTCTTCCTTGAGCTCATGGTAGAAGTGACCTTGGTGGTATTCTTTAATGTTGATCATGGACTGTGTTGAGCCAAACTGCCTCATTACTGGGCTTTGAGTGTAACTTGTATACCCGGTTATTCCAATCAGGGACACCGACTGTATACCTCCTGTACCAATCAAGACGGGTTGGCTTGACGTCCACAGCTTCCTCCAACAGTAATCATGGCTATTGAAACTCAAAATCCATTCCCGCCACTGTTTTTCATTCTTCGAGCTGATCACTAACCGGATCATCTTATCAATGGGAGGCTGGTCAAGGTACCAAGTCAATCCTTTTGTCTCCACAGGACACATGTGACTGATAGTCCAGAGGTATAATAACTGAGAGCAACACTTAATGGACCCTTTCCCCGTTGTCCGCAGTAGTTAGGTTAACAAGGTTTCGCAAGAATTGCCAGATCGGATTGATCCCCGCTTTCTATCGTCCAAAATACCTCCATCGCATCGCTAGTGATGATCCCCAATGGTCTCGGGAAGGATCGGACCATAGATTCCCAAGGCGAGTGCTACGGAAGCTTGATCCCACCGCTTTCTTGGAGGTGATGATCTAACCGCTTCTCAAGGTACGCCCAATGCCATCCATGCGTGTTCCCTTTGATCGCTTTCCTGGACTTTACTTCTTCGGGAGAGAACCCAGATATGTGCCAACCGCTTCTGTGTCCGTCATGCTCGAGGTGTAAGTAGATCCAGCTTCGCAATGAGTATGGGATCCCCAAAGAATGCCCGATATTCTTCCATAGTGGGGATCGTGTCAATGTCATTAAAAGAGAATACTCGCACTTAGGATTCCAAACCGATAACATGGCTCTTAACGCCGGATTTGGACCTTGACTTGCATTAAGGTTGCAATCCTTCCGCATTTTCTTCAAACTGCATTTTTGACCTGATCGGGAAGCAACCTCCATCTATTAGACAGACCCTCAAGGTTGTTCATTTTGACCTCTACTTTATCCAGATCCAGTGAAGGTATTGAGCTAACGTGTGCCTCGGAAACATCATTTTGCGAGGGTACCGACCGATGAGCTGACTTGGACCAAAGTTTAGCATGCTGAGCCTCTTCTGCCGACTGACTCGAGGATGCCATGATAAAAATGATGCCTATCCTTCTTACAGACTCTAGGTTTGGTAACGCCTGCGGGAAAATCCGTTAGTAAGACAAATTAGGGCAATTTTGAATCATACTGTTGATAGGGTGACACGTACACATTTATCAAAGTAGGAAAATGTGTAGATGTTTCAGTAGAATTCAAGATTACCCTCACAAAATAAACGAAAGGAAATCAAAGCAGAGCAAGGTAAGAGTAAACATGTCCCTTTTTGTCCTACAACAGGGAGACTCCTGATACCGGATAAGCGCTACCTATTTGGGATAGTTCTATCTTATAAGGTAGTTTACTACGGCTTTCAACTATCGTGATGGTTTAGCTCAGGATCTAATTTTTCTAATAGCCACAGGTTCCCAAATTGCCCCTACTGTAAACAGTAGGGCCCCATCCTACCCCCATGATATTGTCGGGAAAATTCCACGGATATCACGGCAAATAGAACGAGTTTCAATTTGAGCAGAAGCCTTCACGGATACTAACGGGGTAAAACCCACGGGCACCGCTACATGACCCCCTCCTACTTTCCTAAAAGGGTAAGAAAGCCCGGGTTAGGACCATAGTGTGTGAGGACATTGTGTAAGTGTTCAGTGTGTGAAGGGACACTTTTACCTCTTCCCAATTCAGGGGGATTTTATTTTTCCATTTTTTCTTTTTTCCTTTTTCTTTGAAATGAAGAGCAATCAGAGGAGATAGAACAGCAAAACAAAATAGTTAGTAGCAATAATAATTAGCATATGAGATATCGCCGAGTGAGCCCCTCTAAATATAATTTGATCGGACAAAAATTAAGCCTACTTTTGGACCTCTAGAATGGGGTTGGGTCAATATTTCCCCAGTGGAGTCGCCAAGTCGTCGCAGAATGGGATTTTGGTCGCCTGACGATCACTCACCAAGTGGGAAAGAGTGAGGAGTCGCCACCTTAGTTTTGAGGGGAACTAAAGAAAACCATTTGAGAAGATAAATAAAGAATGAAACCACTTCAAGACAGAGATTCTAGGTTCGGGGTCCGTAAACGGGTGGGGAAGGTGTTAGGCACCCCACCTCGTCCCTTAATAAGGGTAAGTAGATTTAATTTTGCGTCCTTTATAAATTAGTTAGAAGGGCTTGAACGGGAATGTTAATCCTTTTGGTAAGAGGAATATTTGGTTTTTTCACTAATTAGGATTACCCAGATACACAAGTAAATGAGACAACCTTAGTGAATTACTTTTGCATGTTAATTTTACTTAAAAAGGAATGTTTTATTTAAAGTTTAATTTAGAAGATCGGATAAGAACTCTCCTTCGATCTTCTTTTAGATATTAGAATTTTGGTTGGGGATCGGATAAGGACTTTCTTCCGATCCCTATTAAATATTTATTAGAGATTTTAATTTGGGATCGGATAAGAACTCTCCTCCGACCTCTTTTAAGTATTTATTAAAATTTTAAGCTGAGACCGGATAAGAACTCTCCTCCAATCTCTATTTATTAAAATTTTAAGCTGAGACCGGATAAGAACTCTCCTCCGATCTCTTTTAAATATTTATTAAAAATTTTGAATTGAGGTCGGATAAGAACTCTCCTCCGACCTCTTTTAAGTATTTATTAAAATTTTAAGCTGAGACCGGATAAGAACTCTCCTCCGATCTCTTTCGGATTAGCAGGAGCCTGGAAGGGGCTTTGCCGATCTCCCGGATTTCAATTTCAGCTACATGTCACAAGAACCTAAAACTAAGGTTTCTGGCATTCAAAAATGCTGGAGGTTAGGTTTCTTGATACCCTATGACTAAATGGGTAATACTAAACTTGATTTACCGACCTTCCATGTAGTCATTTCACGCATACCTATTAATGTCCGATCTGCTCGTCTAGTTTATTTTGGTTTTATTCCTCTTCATGGTATCTTGCCGAATTCCCGCTCACGCCACCCTAATAGTTTGGCTATTTTCCGACGTGTTATTCAAGCTTTCTCTTGTAAAAGAGGCCCTTAAGTTGCAGATACCTATATTTTGCACGACCACTTACACGCTACTAGGAGCTAAAAGCTCGATTCGTAAATGACGAAATTGATTTAAATGATGGACCGATCACTAAAGAGATAATTCGAGAGTAACGTTCTTTGAGATTTTTTTGCTTAGAATAAACTTAGAGTAAACCGCGTACGTAAAGAGAACAAAGAAAGTGCGAAAAGTAAACGCAAATACTTAATAAAACAGTAATATGAACTCTTACCTGTGAGGAGCCAAATATATTGAAATAACTGAGGTGGTAAATAGTGATGAAGATGGCGGATTGATCAGCCTGAGAGTTGATGTCTGTGAGGAGCCAAATGTATTGAAATAACTATGAGGTGGTAAATAGTGATGAAGATGGCGGATTAACCAGCCTGAGAGTTGATGTCTGTCGTGAAACCGAGAGATGCTTTAGCTAAAAGGTAACCGGGTAAGAACCAGGTGGAAGGAAGTTGAGCTTGAACAGAAGAAAAGAAAGCAAAGATGACGAGAGTATGACCAGATAATGAACAAACTGGAAATGTAGAGTTCCAGTATTCAAAATCCTTTCCAAGAAAACACTCCTGAAAACTAGTTTCAAAAGTCTTTTTGATCACTACAAAACAGCAGAGTAACAAACTGAATGAAGTTTCAGAGTTCCTCCACGATAATAGCAGCCTCTTGTCTATATTTTTTTGTCCGTCCTGAGCAGCTTTTTCATGCAGTATTTATAGGAATCGGGTGCTCCCCATGAAGGGTCAGATTTATTTTGAGGAAGATTTTTGAAGTACATGATCGGATGTTCAGAATTAAAGAGAATCAAAACGAATGGTCGAGATCGCTTCTAATATTTGTCCTTTTCCTCTTTTAATCGACGGTCTTGAATCCTCTTGTCCGAACGATCCGAGGGCTAAGAGTGAAAACGCCGGTATTGTCGTCTCTCTTTTGATCCAAGGGTTCCGGATTCATCCTTACAAGTGAGATCAACGGTGGAGATTGGGATGTACAGATCGCCATGACATACCTCGCACTGTCAAAGATTGCGGGCGATTCTTAGGCGTGCGGTGGAGATCTCGTCGCCACGCTTTAACTACCTCGGCTCTAATTCGACGACGGTTATTGGAATTTGTCTTATTCTTTTGTCTTCCGATCCTCCCCTAGCTCCTATTCCGATCTCTCATGCCGATCTCCTATCTCCGATCTCTTTTATCCCTTGATCACCTGGATTCGGTCCAAGCATTAATTACATCTCGATTCTCAAGCGCCCGCTGCTTTTCCGCCACATTAAATGCCCATTTCCCCTATATATACCTGTCGACGAGACATTTTCTTCATCGACTTTCCTCTCTTCTTTTCTTACTTTCCTCGTTTCTAGCTCCGGTGGAAGTTCGCTATAATCGTGGCTTTGATCTTTTCCGATGAACTTCTTTACTTACCGATGAAAATTTATGATCCTTGATCGCATGACCTTAACTTACGACGGTGAGAGAACTGGATTTGACCGATCAGTATTGCGGACTTTGGTTGTACCGATCTCGAGTCGCTTCACCGAGTTCATTCGCTTCTCATCGCATTGGGTGTTCCGGCGTCTTTCCTCCATATTGGGTGTTCCGACAATGGGTCGGTTTCGAGTGGTAACATCGGTGACGATGTCTCTCATCTTCATGGGAGTCATAATCACCCCATCCGAGCTGCATATCTATCCGATGCCAACAAATGGTCTCTGGTCAAACACATCTTTTGATTCACCACAAGACTAGGCTTTGACATAGGCCTTTTAGATAGGATGTTCCACCTGGTCTCTAGAGATCGCCCAAATGATGTAATCTGAAATGTAATCGATCTCTAGAGATTGCCCAAATGTTGTAGTTAGACCTTTATTGTAGTCCGATCGCTAGAGATCGCCCAAATGATGTATTTTATTTTCAATGCAATCCGATCTCTAGAGATCACGTAAATGATGTGATCCAATGTTAGTGTAGTCCGATCCTAGAGATCGCCCAAATGATGTAATCCGAACTTTTGAAAATAAAGACTTTATTTTGTCTGTTATCATCTTATTATTTTTGCATTGATTATTTTCCGATCCCTAATGTGATTATCCAACTGATTCTTTACGAATGACACTTAGTGATCCTTTATTCAAAATTTTTAACTTATTATGCCGACTCTAATAAACCGATCTCGTAACATTCGGATGTTTGAGAAAAGTGTCGAACAAATTGCCGAGTCCCACCAATCGATGCGCATTTAGAACCTCGCGAGCATTAAATGCTCGGACTAGTATAAATAGGGGTGGGAGGGTTAGCCGCTTGCTCTCTCATTCCATTTTCAATCCTCGCTCACAACTTCAAGTTCTCTCATTTTCTCCAGCCCGACGCGATCGGACTCGGTAAGGGCTTTAATCCTCTTTTTAGTTTAAGTTCTTTGTTTTTTCTTGAAAATGAGCGTGCCGAAGGTCGAGAGCGGCGAGCCCTCCTTCCATTCAGTTCTCATGGTCATCGTCGATGAAGAAGAGGCAATCGAGCCCAGCGTGCAACCTAAACCCCTAGGGTCTCGCTCTGTGCCTGGGTCGGGTCATACCATCAAGGCTTGCACCACCTTCAAGGAGAGAGACCCTTCCTATAGACGAGCTTCCATCGATTCTTCTGAATCCGGACCGCAATCGCTTGTTCAAGAATACAATATTTGTCCCGATTCATATGAGCCGATCAAGTGCCATGGCGATCTTCGTGTCGATCATTCTTTTGAAGAGGATGACATGGTCATGGTGTACGAAGAACGCTTAAAGGCCGGTCCGAGGTTCCTCTAGTCGATTTCTATAAGGAGGTCCTAAAATTTCACCGAATATCCATTGTTCAAATCCACCCTAACTCGTGGCGGATCTTGGTAGCTTTCCGAGGTCTATGCCGAGCTAAGGAATCAGACCTACGGCTAAGGTGTTCGCCGAGCTGCACGCACTAACTCGCCAAAGGAAGACGAACATCGGTTCTTTCAGTGAAGCCTCGCTATGGACTCTTTTCCGATCGCCCTCATCCCTTAAGAATTGGAAGAACCGTTCTTCATTCCGAGGAGTAAAGATCCGAGCCGCTTTGAGGACTTTCCTCAGAGCCGGTGGTACCAGGGGCCCTCGCTCAAGCACTTTACCCCGAGTCAAGAGGAAAGCTTGATAGTGATGGAGCCGAAAAGTCGTGCCACCACTCTAAAATATTCTGTCCAAATGCGTGATCGCGAATCGCACCATTGGACCATGCAATCGATCACCGGGCTAGATCGCGAACTTCCGCTCACTGACATCGGCAATGGTATTTCCTAGATCTCAGCTCTCAAGACCGTAGCGTTCTCACTGACCTTTTCTTTCTGCAGGTATGGCGGGTGGTGAGGGTTCTAGGAAGCGGAAGAAGGACAAAGAGATCTTCCGAAAGTAAAGGAGATGAAGCGTTCGAATGTCTTCAAACACCCTGGCCACGAACACGGGAGATGCAAAGAGACCTGCCTCAACCTTCGGTCCGCCGACCATTGAGGTCGCGATCTCCTCCTAGATCGGAAGAGCAGCCCCGCCTATCTCGCTTATTCCAAGCACGGAAAGGGAGCCTTCTCAATCTTCTCGGGAGGACCTTCTCGTGGCGCTCGACATCGACCGATCGCTTGAAGAATAACCGGATCGTTAGGGAGAACCCCGATTTTGCCAAAGTCCCGGATCTACCATCTTCTTTCAGAGGATCGGGACAAAGCTATCCCGAGTGGTCTCGATGATATCTTGACTCGAACCATGAGCCTAAACGTGGAGTGTCCGTGAACTGCACATGATTCGGGAAAAGATTCGTACCGGGTAAGGAGGTCGGGAAGAAAAATCAGAAGTGGCTTCCTCCGATCTCAACTCTCATCCGCTCAAGATTATATATCTCAAGTTGAGGGACGGGCGAAGTACCATGAAGACCACCTGGCCGAAAGGTCTCGTGACTTGGCCGAAAGTGAACGGGCTCTCGAGAAGTCTAGGCACTTCGTGCCAACGGCGCCAGTCGCTCAACTTGTAGAGGAGATTAATGCGAAGGATAAGGAGCTTTCGGAGAAAGAAAAAGAGCTCAAGGAAAAGGATGAAGAGATGGTGTCGGGAATAGCCTGAGCCTATGTGAATGCTCATAAGGATCTCTTGGCCGAACTTCAAAAGCGCTATACTGAAGAGGACTTCTCTTGGATGGACGACTGCTCCTGGGGCGATGGTGAAGATAGTGAGGAGGAGGGCGAGGAAGAGAGAGAGAGTGAGCAGAATGTAAATCAGTCGGGGGTGATCCTCACCAATAACTTGTACAAATTATGAAATGAAATGGAATATCTCTTTGTTCAATGAATGGATGTGATTGGAAAATCTTGAATTTGCCTAAGTATTTAATTGTATGAGCATAGCGAAACATGAACTAAATTCCATTATTAATCTAAGTATAAAAGATCGGAAAGCACAATAAGCATGAGATCGGTGGGGGAGAAATGCTGAACGGGACTTGGTTAAAATTGAAAATTTAACTTGAACACTTAAGATCGGAACCCTCGTTAAACCGAACCCAAACTTTAGCTCTTAATCTTCCGAAAAGGAGGTCGGCAATAAAACTGGTAGGAAAAGATCTAGTGCTAGTTCATTTTATTTATCAACAGAGATCAGGAATATACTTGACAGGTCCGGAAATTCGACAACGGGTTTGAGAGGTCGGTAAATGATTTGAGAGATCGGTGAGGCTTAATGAATATGAGGACTCAGTATTAATTCAATTTTTGTGAGGAGAGATCGGAAATGTGACCGCCTAAAGAGGGATCGAAAACGAGATTAGCTGTTCAAAGAAGAATTTTTATTGATTCTAGGGATCGGCCAAAATATGGTGTCGACAATATGAAGAAGAACCGATTAAAATCTTGGCACGAGAGGTAAAAGAGCTCAGAAATAAGACAATTCCACTAGTGAAAATCCTATGGAGACACCACAACACGGAAGAGGCAACATAGGAGAGCGAGGAGACAATGAGGCAACAGTTCCCTCAGCTCTTCACATTTGGTAAATTTTGAGAACAAAATTTTTATTTAGAGGGGAAGAGTTATAACATCCTCCCTGTACGTACTCTATATGTTCTGTTGCTCCAGTGACCTAATGTCAGTCCAGGCAAGTCGGGATGTCTGGAACTACACTTCGGTGATAGTGAATAGATATATAATGATGAAATAAATAAAAGGAAAATACAAGAAAAATTAAAGAAAAATAAAAAAGAGAAAATGAAACTAAGTTAAATGAGTCGGCACCATAGCTATGGGTGACCGCACCGGGAAGTTATGGCGAAGGCAATTGTCGACACCAGGACTGCTGGGAACCCTCGAAATTAAATTTTGAGACATAATTAAAGGTTTATTGAAATGTAATTGACACTAGAAATATCAAAGAAAAATTAATAAATTAGTATAAAGAAAAATGAAAAAATGAGAAACAGACAAAAATCGGTGTTATCGAAAAATAGGGAATACAACCCGAACAAGGGTATTTTGGTCATTTAACACCTAGAGTTGCCTTTTGACCTCAATGTCCATTAAAAATAAATAATATTACACTTTGAAAATGTCATAAAAAATTTAATTGTAGTACATTATATGAACAGTGAAAGAAATGGAGCATAAAATCTAATTTATGAAACTTTAAATAATTAAACATTAAAATGGAACTTAGTGCTCCACTAACTTGAATCATGGGACACCAATATAAGCCTTGGGACAACACAAACCACTTCATCTTTAACCTTCCACAAAACAGCCAAATTCCACCATGGAAGAACTCCATTGCTGTACCTTGCTCCACCTCCATGCAAGCATATTCTAGCCATCCTTTCTCATTAGTGTCTTCATTAATACTTATACATTCAACTTAAGGAAGTCATTGGCAGCAAGAAGAAAGGGATTTAGTGAGTTTTTAGCAAGCTGCAAAAGAGATAAGTGTCCAAATCCCCTCCCTTGCTTTAGTAAACTTCATGTTTAGGTTGAGGTGAGTTGAATGGTGAAGAGAATGGAAGAATTTATTGAGTTATGAAATTGTTCAATTTCAGCAGCCAAGAGAACCTATGTTGCTTGAGTTTTTCTTACCTTCAATGGATGGAAAATAATGTTGATTTAGTCATTTTAAAGTTGTAGTAATTTAGTTTCCATGTATATGTACATTGAGTACTTGAATTTAAGGGTTTGGAAAGCAATTTGTATACCTTAGCAAACTGCCACTTTTGGCAGCCTTTAAATTCATGAATTAGTGTTTGGTTTCATGAATTTTCTTGATAAATTATGGTGAAGAAGAATTGTGGGCAGTATATGTGAAGTAATGGTTAAGAGGTATATGTAATAATCAAGTGTTTTCATGTATATATATTATGTTGAATTTAACTTTGCAAATTAGGGTTGTATAATATACATGGAACACTTGTATATTATGTCCAAATGGACATGATTGAGATATGATGAATGGTACAAAAGTGTTATGAATGTATATTTGTAGTTTTGGGAGGAGAAGTGTCATTTGGAAGTGTTCTTTATGTGCAGATTGTGTGTTGTGAAGGCAGTAGGTAAATTAAACCATAAGTGACAATTGGTGACCCCAATTGGTATGAGGCCAATGGGAGATGAAACTAGACACAAAATAAGCCAACTTTCATGTAGAAATATTGCTAAAATTCTGCCTAGAAACTGACCTTAAAAATGACCTAATCCTGAATTGGCAATATGCAAGCCCAGATTTTTTACCATATGAACCGTAGTCACTAAGATGACCATAACTCACTCAAAACAGGTCCAAATGACCTGAAATTTTTACCATGGAAAGCTTAGACATAGAACTACAATTCTTATGAGGACACCAAAGCCCAAAAATGGCCAAAACTAAGTAAAATTGCTTGCCCAATTTAGGGTACAAAAACTGTCAGAACTGAATTTGACCTAAAATTGACCAAATTTTGCACTAGAGAAACAATCTGTCCAGCTTTAGTAAATTGACCATATCTTCGTCTATACAACTCAGAATGACCTGAAATTTGTGCCATAAGTTCAATAAGACATAGAGCTACAATTTTTCTTATTTGACCAGAAGTTAGAAACTAAGAGAAGTAGGACATTAAGCTAGACCAATCTAGCACCCTAAAACTGAAAATTTGACATTTACATACAATAAAGCTTGAAGTAATTTGGCAATAAATGTAAACTTGTAAAAAGGGTAAATTGCACTATATTGACAGCATATTGAATTACAAATTGTGATATGTTGATACTAGAATCAACTTATCCATGATATCCAAAAAGGTCAACATTTGCATTGACTTGTGAATTACATAATAACTAGTAAACTCTAAAAATGAAGAATTAAACAATTAATTTGTAATGTGCCCTAGTTTGCTTAGTCGACTAGTTTGGATAGGTTGGCATGCCAATAGGATTTTAACAACTGTTCTGTAAATGACTTTACGCCATACTGTGTTTTTGCGGCTTATTATGCCGCACTGTGATTTTAATAGCCTACGACTATACGGATTGTGTTATTATACTTGGCTTATCGTCGGATTGACTATATGGCTTTTTAGCCACACTGTTTGCACACCGGGAGACACTTTGTGACTGATGGTGTGATGGCCTGAGGTACTAGGTACCCAGTGCTAGTATATCCGTTTATCCAGTCTGGTCAGTGTATAGGCTACACGAGCAGTTAATTTAAACATTATTTAATTCAAATAGATAAATCCAGTCTACTGACATACAACAATACTAAAATTAGCAAAAATGAAAGGTTAGCAAATAAAAATAGAAACAACAACTGTAAAGAATATCAATGTCATAAATTCATAAACAATTCATTTATTTTATTTTAGTGTATATTTCTTCATATTTGGCATCACTAAGTAGAATTGCTTAGTGCGTTGCTTTTGCTATGTGTAGGTATTGGATACACAGATGGAGAGCCTAGCAGACCTATGACCGGGTGAGACATTAGATCTGCACAGGAGCCTAGAGTCATCTGCACTACACTGCATACATGGTAGGACTTAGGATCTTGTGTAATGACTATCAGTTATATTTTGATATTTTATTATGTAATATGTATATCATAAAACTTTAAGGTTTGTAATAATTTGTACATATTAACTTTATATAGAGAATGTCTGGATGTATTTAAGTTATAATGGACTGTATTTTGAAACTATTTAAATATTGTAAAAAGCAATAGACTGTATTGAAATATTGAGACTGTGAAATAGTTGAGATTTTGAAATTATCATATTGAACTGTTTTTAACAGGTTTAGAAGGACAGTTTGTTTGAAATACAGACGGCACCTTGTCGGATTTTTATTACCCTTTTTGAAACAATAATTTTATTAGAATATGAAAATAGAACCAGTATGTTATGAATATCACATAAAGACTTCTTAAATCAAATTGCGTTCAGAAAATAAGATAATCACAGACTAGGTGCTCCAGCATGCCGTGTAGCACGCCTTACTTGGCTATACTGTAGACGGGTGAGGGATGTTATATGAGTCATCAGAACAGTTCAATCCCATTAACCAATGCGTCTCTTGGGGCTACATGAGCATTTAATGCCCGGGTAAGTATAAATAGAGGGGGGGGGGGGGAGGAGTGTTGTCCATTTTCCTACTTACGCCATTTTGAGATTCTCTAAGCAACTACTACATTCTTTCCTACCTTTTAAAGTTTTTCGGCACTGTTTTGTACTCCGGTAAGAGCTTTAATCTTTTTCTGATCAATTTTATTTTTATCTTCAAAAATGAGTGGTACCGACAGTCAAAGAGTTGCCAGTCCTCCTTCCATTCACATCTCATGGACATTGGTTGAAGGTGAAGTGTCACACCTTACCCCTCTGTAAGGCATAACATGATCCCGTAGAATACCTAATGAACTACCGAACTTCACCTACCGATAACTCATTAAGTACCCTACAAGAGATTTTAAAACAATTTTCTTACTTTTGGTAAGTGGTGAGCATTTTCTAATAAGTACTTAAAACATTTAGTTAAAATTAAAACTAGTTAATATTTTTGGCCCATTTTATTTTTATGCAAATTTTATAAAAATTTTGGCAGAGTTCCCTCTGTATTTTGAGAAAACAGTTCTTCAAATACCTGTAAAAAGCACTTCTAAAAATTTTTCTCAACAACTGCTTTAATTTCATACTCAATCTCAATCAATTTCTCAAGACATTTATCAACTTTCAAATTTCAAATCCACTATCCAATGATCTTCAAAATACTAGCAATCCATTTCATTCAAATTAAATAAAATAGTTCCATTCATATTTCATTAGAAACAAAACAATTTAGATACATCATTACAAAATTTACATTAAGAGAATTACAAACTACAATATATATTACAACTTTATACAAATTTTATACAAACTGCTCAAGACCCATTTTTACATATCCATACATTTATGTGCAATATATACATCAAAAGAAATATTTACAGATAGGGTATAAATTATACCCGAAGACTTCAAGCTGAATGATCCTCAATCTTTAGCAGCTCACTCTGCTGCTCCTCTAGTCTCTAAATCTGTGACAGCAATAAAAGCTATCACTGAGTACTAGGACTCAGTGGTGCACAACATACTAAAATAATCTTTATGCAAAATTTAAATCACATTTATTCAAAAAATTTGACTAAACATGGGAATTAAACACAAAACATGAATTATGAGATTTTAATGCAAACCAAGTTCATTTCAAAGCATCAAAACACATTTCATAAAACCCACAGTTAGATCATGCCATTCGAAACAAATAGAATCTCAATAGCCAGAGGCTAAAGAGAAATCACATCACAAGGCTAGCTAGCTCAAATATATGGATATCCATTCACATCCTCTTCTATTGGCACACCTCAACACTTCTCCAGAGAAGGAATCAAAATTCGAAACTAATTACTCCCACTAGTTGTGCTAGTGAGGTGTTCAAATATATGGTCATGACACTGTGGTTTCAAAACTTATCTTAACAATTTGCTAAACATTGTCATTTCAAATATACATAATAACATTTCAACAATTTAGATCAAACATCATAAGAATGACATAATCCAATATTTCAGATTATTCAAAACAGTATGCAAAAGATGATTATAAAAAGTATACATTGTGCACAAACCTCAAGCGAGTCGCCTCTTGGCCTTGATTCGGTTCCTCGGGTTCTTTCTCAGTATTCTATTCAACTGAAACACACAATTTTACAGTGTTTCAGTACCATAACTTAGCATAAATTCAAAAATAAATTTAACTTCACTTTTACCTAGCTCTAACGTGTTAAATTCGACGTTCTTGAAATTTTGTGTTTCGGGTTACTATTCACTACACTATTCAAGTCAAATTATTGACTTTCTAAGGCTTAATAGGTATGGGAATTCAAACTTTACCCACATACCACATTTTGGTCACCAAACTTGTTGGTTTTGGTCATTTTCTCAAAACTTAAGTCTTTTAGGCAAAATTGCCAAATTTTTAGTTTTGGTGTCCCTAATTGTACTATTTCATTGGTCAGTTTACTGCTGGAATTTGGCAAAACTTTCTTCATAGAAAATGTTCCTTATTGTCTTAAGTTTATTATCCTTTTTGAATCACTCCAATTGGAGTTTTGTAGCTCAAGTTATAAGCAAATTACATTTACTGTTCATGCTAAAGAATTTTGTTCTGGCATATTATTAATTTCAAATTCATTTAGCAATTTGATCAAGTTAGGTCCATAATTTGGTCTAACTTTCTTCATATGAAATATTCTACTATGCATTATGTTTCCATCGGTTCAAGAATCACCTAAATCGGAGTTTTCTAGAGAGAGTTATAGCCATTAAAACTTTACTGTTCAAATGGCAAATCTGCAGTCTGCAGATTCAGTGACCCAAATTTGCTCAGTAATTTCATTTGGTTAATGGCATAATTTGGGCTTATGTTCTTCATGAAAGTTTTAGATCTATATCTCATCTAACCACTGGTAAAATTTCAGGTCATTTAGACCTTCCTAGCTCAACTTATGACTAAATGAATAAATACTGTTCATTTGGTTAGGTTGTGCAGGGCAACCTGCGATTTCTCAACTTCGGTTACTTTGTTCACTGGGTTTTAGTCACTTTTGGGCAGGCTTCCTGAATGAAAATTGTGTCATTTAGTGCCTATTTTCATCCTCAATTGGTCCCATATCCATTGGACTTGTAAAATTTCATTTTTGGTCCCTCAAAGGAAATTTTGGTCATGCTGCCAGCACATGACCTTATCCAATCCGAATTGGCTTTTAATTCCAACACTTCTAACACACCTCATTTAGTCACAAATGACCATTTTTCACTTCACATTAGGTCAAAGACACCATTTACAAATTTCTCCAAACTTTTGCCTCAAAACCCTAGGTCTCAAACCCTAACCACTCTAATCCATTGCAATTAACTTATTCAAAGCATATAAACACAATCTTTCAACTTATTCAAGCATCTTAACATGTTTAACTCAATCAAACTCATGCAAATCACTCTCCCCTCCCTGCTGGACGAATTTCAGTTTAGTCCCTCACACATATTTTTTTTTAATTTTAAGTTTATTTCTATGCTCTTGATGCTATACATACACTAATTAAACTAAAAACTTGAAGTTTGCATTACTTACCTTGTTAGGTGTCTTTGAACTTTCACTTCCTCTCAATTTTCTTCAATTCTTTGATGACCAATCTTCCTCTCAAGTGATTAAATTTAGTTTTTGTGAAGCAAGTATGGGAGGATTTGGGGTTTAATGGTGGTTTCAAAGCTTGAAGCAACTTTAATGGAGGTTTACATTGGTGAGGGAGAGAGAAACGTAAATGGTGAGGAAGATGAGGCTTTTTACTTTTTTTTTTCTTTTCTTTTGTTTTTATCCTTATGGAAGACTCAAAAATCCATTTAATTAATTTATTAATTATATGACTTATGGCATCATGCATGATATCATGCATGATATCATGCATGATATCATGCATGATGTCATCTTCCTACACCTTTTTAACTTTTTCATTTTCTCTTTTTTTTTCTATTAGTTCTTTAATTTAATTCTCGATTCTGAAATTTTCTTTTCTCCAATTTTATTTGACAGTTAGGTCAGGAGTCAGCTCTTGGGGTCAATTGACCAAATTGCCCTTCGCCGGTTCATCTCGGTTTGCAATTAATTCCATATTTCTTCCGGCTCCATAACCTAATTATTTGACTGGCTTAACAGTTCTTTTTCATGATTTTCTCTTTTCCACTGTGTTCATAAGGGTCCTAAGGACCGCAGCGTCACTTTTTACGGTTCGAAATTTGAGTTTAAAATGACTTCGCATTCATTCCCGAGAAGGTCACCCATCGCTGTGACTCTCGGCTCGTTTAACTTCTTATATTATGTTTTTCTTGTCTATACTTAACTAATTGAAAATTACTAATTATTTGTGTTTATAGTTTATCTAGTTGTCTTAAGTGTGGTTCTAATCCCCTTAATTGTCCGGACCGACTCCGGTCACTGGAACAATGAAATATACCAGGCTATGCAAATAGGGGTGTTACATGAAGTGGCCAAACCAAGTGGGCAACCTAAACCTTCTATAACCATTGTCCCGGTCCATGGTCGAGCAACCAAGTCAAAACAAGCATCGTCTTCAAGGAAAGAGAACTTACCCGTGGATGAGTTGCCATCGGTTCTCAAGGAGACCGATCTCCAGTCTATTAGCCAAGAGTACAACCTTTCGACTGACTCCTTCGAACTTATCAGATGTCATGGTGATCTCTGAGCCGATCATTTCTTTGAAGAAATTGCTTAATCATGGTATATGAAGAATAATTGAAAGTTGGGCTTTGGTTTCCCTTGAACGAATTCTATAGAGCCGTTCTGAAGTTCTATCATGTCTGTGTAGCCTAGGTGCATCCAAACTCCTGGCAGACTCTGGTAGCTTTCAGAGGTTTTGCTGAGTTGCATAGACTCGCTTAACGGAAAGATGATGAATATTGGTTTTTCCAAGCCAAGCCAAACTATGGGCTCTTCACTAATCTCCCTTCTTTGTTGAAGAACTAGAAAGATTGATTTTTCATATTGAGGAGCAAGGACCTGAATGGCTTTAAGGGCATTTACGTAGTTGGTAGTATTTGGTTCCTTCAATTCCAAAGAAGATTGCCCTAAATAAAGATAAGGACGCCATGGTGAAGGAGTTGAAGGATTAGATGACCACTAACAAGTGCTCATGTTTGGATGCGGTTATGGCTAAACTAAAATGGTGGTTGATGCGAGTGATCGCCAGTGAGGACTATGAGCAGCAAATCTCTGACCTCGGTCCTGGGATCGATATAATCTAAATCTTCAGTCTCCTAATTTTGGTGATCTCACTAACTTGTTCTCTATGCAGGTATGGTGGGAGGTGAGAGTGCCAAGGAGAGCCACAAGCGAAAAAGGGAACTTGCCTAGAAAGTGAGGGAGATGAAAGCTGCTTCTGCCGCTGCTGCTTAGACACTGAGGCGGGACTTGGTAGAAGTACTGAGCTCTCTGTTCTAACCTCCAGAGCAGCCAGCCTCAGAGGTAGAGGTCGTTCATTCTCCACTTCGATAGGTTAAACCTCCACCTCCGCCAGTCTCTTCAAGTGCAAAAGGGAGGCCTTCCCGACTAGTCGTAAGGATACTTTCTCGAGGTGCTCAGGTCTTTATCCATTCTTTGGAAAGGAACCATTCAGTTCAGGGTAATCTTGACCTAGCCAAGGTTCTGGGGGCCACTATCTGTTTTTAAGAAGATCAGAATAGATTGGCCCCAGATAGCATTGACGATCTCCTGGCTCAGATGATGAGCTTGGGTTTTGCGAACGAACATATAATCAGAGAAAAGGCCCATCTTTTGAGACAGGAGATTTTAAAGGCGGTCCAAGATGCAGCTTTCGCCAAAGCCCAACTTTCAACTGCTCAAGACCACATCGCCCAGATAGAAGATTAGGTGAAATCTTATGAGGAAAGGATAGCTAAACTGGAGCTGGAACTTGAAGATGCTCAGGCCTGCCGATGTCACTCAACTTATTGAAGAGATCAAGGCAAAAGAAGAAGAGGCCCTGACGAGAGAGGTTGGTGCTTATGTGAATGCTCATGGCGATCTTCTGGCCGAGCTCATTAAGTGCCATCCTGAGAAAGGCTTCTCCTAGATGGTGGATCTCATCCTAAGAGCTGAAGAAGACAGTGAGGAGGAGCCTAAGAGAGAGAGAGAGGGAATGCTGGAACTCAAAATGTACCTGAAGAGTAGGTTAGGGGAGACCCTCCTACCGAATGACTTGTATATTTTTCTATTTTAAAATGAATCTAAGTCTTTTTCATGCTCAATTTTCTTGATGAGATCAGAAAACATCGAAACCAAATGGCATAATTACTTAATCAATTGAATACAGTTGAATATTAAACCTGAGGCCGATTATTGTAACACCCTCCCGGTAGCAACTCCGTACATTCTACTGTTCCGGTGACCAGTGTCGGTCCAGACAGCTAGAACGTCCGGAAAAATATTTAAACTAAAGTGAGGAACCATAATTAACTTAAATATTAATAAGAAAAATTTAGGAAAAATTTTAGAAATAAAATACAACCAAGTTAAACGAGCCGGTGCCCTAGCGATGGGTAACCCAGAGGAAAGTTGCGGTTCTCGCAACTAGGAGCCCTAGACCCGGGGGAAAAATTATAAAATAATTTTTGGGACTCCAGAGAAGGGTCATTGAGGTTCCTATGCCATTAGAATGCCAAGAAAATATTTAGAAAAATTTTTCAATCGGTACAGACAATTTTGACCCGTTAAGCCAAACGGAGGGCATTTTGGTCATTTCGCCTTCAGAGGTGATTTTTGGCCGACTTGTCCAGTTAAGTAAATAATTATTATGGCATAAAATATGAATAAACATTACTAAAAATTGAATTGAAAATGAGTAGAGAAAAGAAGAAAAGAAAATGGAAGAAAATACCAATTATGACATCATATGATGTCATTAAACACTTACCCACCAATCACATTTAATCAACACTTAAATTAACCAATAAAATATGGATGAGAATACAGCAAAAGCTCCTAAAAATTCCAGCAGCCATCACTTTCACAAAACCCACCCGTAGCTCTCAAATTCCATAACCATTCCACCATGAAAGCTCACCAAAGCTCCCAAACCTCACCTTATTTCACCTCAAAACCTTATCCTCTCTTCACTAAAAATTATACCCACACCAAGGAGGAGTGTTTGGCAGCCTAGAAAAGGAAAGAAAGTGAAGTCAAGCTAGGGAAAATTCTGCCCTACAAGAGGTTAGTGCCTATTTATACACCTATCTTTCTTATTCCATGTTAATGACTCAAAATAAGTGTGAATTTGTGAACCAAATGAATAAAAGTTAAGTGTATGTAGCCCATGGATTTCGGCTGCCCCTAAGGAAGGAACAAGATTGAGTGTCTTTGATGGACTTGGAGTGCACTAGAGATTATGTTTAAAGTATGTAAATATAAGTATAATGGATTAGTTAGTTAATTAAAGTATGTTGTGAAAACTCATAATGGGAATTAGGGTTTTGAGAGTAAAATTTTGACTTGGCTGATGAAATTGTTAAATAAAATTTTAATGGTCAATTAGTGACCATTTGAGGTAAGTTGACCATAATTTGAAGTGCATTAGAGGGTTACAAAGAGTTTTGGTAGGCTGCCTAATGACAGTAGCAATGAGGCTGTGATTTCAGCCCACTTGGACAGCCATAACTTTGGCTGTGTAGGTTCAATTGGTGTTTGGCCAATTTGACATGAAACTAGACTTATAATGGCACATTTTTGCTGAAGAAACCATGCCCAAAAGACCAAAGCAAGAGGACCAAAAGTTGGCCCCAATCCGGGTAACCTGCAAGCCAATTCTGCAGAATGACCAAATGAATAGTAACTGTTCATTTGGCCATAACTTACTGTAGAAATGGTCAATTGACCTGAAATTTTTACAGAAACAAGATGAGATATAGAAAAACAACTTTCATGAAGAAACCTACCCCAAATTATGGCCAGAACTCATCCAACAAGGCAGTCACAGTCACTGTTCATGGTACTGTAGATTTGGTAATTCTGCAGTTTTTTCAATCCGGCCAGCTGTGGTTTTTGGACCATATCTGGAGCTAAAAAACTCCAAATGGAGTGATTCAAAAAACGAAATTCAACTAGACAAAATAAGGAACAACTTTCATGTTTACCATTTCCTCAAATTCCCACTGAAACAGTGCTTAATGGAACAGTAAATTTGGGCTTCAAAAACTGAAAATTCTGCCCTCTTGGTTTTAAGTTTAGAAATGGTATGGGTGCTCAATTCCAACAAGTTTTAAATGTAAAATGTGGTACATTGGGAGTGTTAAAACCAATGTACCTATTTTCTATCCAAAAGTCAACATTTTTGTTGACCAATGAGGTGAATAGTGACACAAAAACTTGAAATTCAAAATTTGAAAAATTTTAAAGTATCAAATGCCCTAGTATACCTAACAAGATTGGTTTGGATAGTTTGGCTTGCCAATAGGGTTCAGTTAGCAGTACTGCACATGGCATTATGCCATTCTGTGATTTCATGGCTTTTAGCCATTCTGACCTTGTATTGTGATGTGGCCTCATGCCTAATATTATTTACAGCTTGTTAGCTGTTCTGTTGCACACCGGGAGATACATATGTGACCGATAGTGTGAAGGCCCGAGGTACTTGATACCCAGTGCCAGTTTACCCGTTTATCCAGTCCACTCATTTAGTATATGTTACTTAGGCAACCAAATGAATGAAAGTGGACAAAGTTAACAAAATAAATGGATATACAAATACAAAACAAATAAGACTTATACATTCAATGCATATTTATTTTCTGCTATTTTCTTTTATTTTATTATTGCACCACTAAGCATTATTGCTTAGCGTGTTGCTTTTGCCACGCGTAGGTTCTGGAGATACAGATCGTGAGCCCAGTAGACCGCAGACTGGGTGAGTCCATCCTGCAGTTCTGCACAGTGTCCGTGTCACCTCAACTTCTGCAGTGCATTGGTAGGACACTAGGTGTCATTTTGGTATTTTGTAACTAAATTTTTATTTTCTCATATGTAGTTGAACTTATGAAATGTATTTTGATGATCATGTAAATAATGAGAATTGTGTTTGTGAATGGAAAAGAGAATGTTTATTTGTGATTTATACTTGATTATCACACGTGATGGATGATTGAGAACTTAAATTGAAAATTGATGAGATTATGATATTGAAGTTTGAGAATGATTGAATATGAATATTAGAAGTGTTTTTCACAGGTTCCGAAGAACTGTTTTCTCCATTTTTAGCCGGTGCTCTGCCGAATTTTCTTTAAAATTTTCGAATCCTCAAATAAATAATAATTTTGATAAATGGCTTAAATAAATTATATTTCATAAATTATATTCAAAATTACGACAAAAATTAATTAAGGTAAAATAGAGTGTGCCGGTATACCGTGTGACATATCTTACCCGGATATACTGTAGACGGGTAAGGGGTGTCACATTTAGTGGTATCAGAGCCAGGTTTAGGCGTTTCTGGGCCTAGATTGAGTCCATACCATGCATTGCATTTGTAAGAGTTGAGGTGACACTAATGCAGATCTGTTTGTCTTTCTTATTTTGAATAGGATATGGACCCCACATCTCAGAGGGTAGTTGAGGAGGAAGTGGAGAGTCATGCTCCACCTACAGCAGCTGAGACTGGGGGCATGGGAGAACCTGCTCCGCCAGCTCAAGCAGAGCCTGCTCAGCCTCCACAGGCCATATTTCAGCAAATGGCCGAATTCTTCAGACAGATGGCTAGGGTAATGCCAGCACCACCACCACCACCACCACCAGCTCCACAGCAGAAATCACACCTGGAAAGATTGAGAAAATTTGGAGCAGTAGACTTCTTCGGCAAGAGAGAAGATGATTCTGTTGCAGCCGAAAATTGGTTGAACAGAACAGGCAGAGTCCTAAAACAACTCCACTGCACTCCTGAACAAAACCTAGAGGCTGCCATATCTCTATTGCAAGATGATGCCTATGAATGGTGGGACACGATATCCAGTGAAGTGCAGCCAGAAGCTAAAACTTGGGACTTCTTTCTCTCAGAATTCAAGAAGAAATATGTGGGTACTGTATACCTGGAAGAGAGAAGAAGAGAGTTTATTAATCTGAGGCAGAGACAGTTGTCAGTGGCCGAGTATGAGAAGGAATTCATCCGATTAAGCCGCTACGGAAGGGAGATAGTCCCTAATGAAGCTGAAAGGTGTAAGAGATTTGAAGAGGGACTAAATGACAACATAAAGATCCAGCTCACTGCCTTGGGAATCACAGAATTTATCAAGTTAGTGGAAGCTGCAATAAAGGTTAAAAAAGTAAGAATCAGTGAGCAGACCAGAAGGGATAGACAGCAGAAGAGGGGCCCGGGTCAGTCTAGTTCATCTCCTGCACCTGGGAAGAGGTTTAAAGGTCCATCTGTACAGAGTTCAGGCCAGTCACAAGGTCAGTGTAACACCCTCCCTGTACCAACTCCGTACATTCTACTGTTCCGGTGACCGGTGTCGGTCCGGAGAGCTAGAACGTCCTGAAAAATATTTAAACTAAAGTCGGGAATCATAATTAACTCAAATATTAATAAGAAAAATTTAGTAAAAATTTTAGAAATAAAATACAACCAAGTTAAACGAGCCGGTGCCCTAGCGATGGGTAACCAGAGGGAAGTTGCGGTTCTCGCAACGAGGAGCCCTAGACCTGGGGGAAAAATTATAAAATAATTTTTGGGACTCCAGAGAAGGGTTATTGAGGTTCCCATGGCATTAAAGTGCCAAGAAAATACCTAGAAAAATTTCTCAATCGGTACAGACAATTTTGACCCGTTAAGCCAAACGGAGGGCATTTTGGTCATTTCGCCTTGAGAGGTGATTTTTGGCCGACTTGTCCAGTTGAGTAAATAATTAATATGACATAAAATATGAATAAACATTACTAGAAATTAAATTGAAAATGAGCAGTGGAGAAAAGAAAGGAAAATGGGAAAAAGACTTATTTATAACATCATTGTGATGTTATTTAAAATTTTCCACCAATCTCACTTAAGCAACTAATTGACTAACAAATAAAAGAGACTAAAAGAAGACCAAAATAACAAAAATTGCAGCAGCCATCTCCCTCCCCAAAAGCCAGCCGAAACATGCCCTAGACCCCTCCATTGATTTTTTTTCAATTAAGCTTAATTGCTCCCTTTGTTACACCACTAAACCCTAACCCCTTTCATTAAACCTTGACCATATCACTTGGGGAAGCTTTTGGTAGCCAAGAAGAAGAAGGAAAGTGAAGTTTTGAGCTTGGGAAAAATCTCCCTACAAGAGGTTAGTGCATATATGTAGTTAAAACTCATTAATTCCATGATTGAGGCTTGTAATGGATGAGAAATTATGAAATAAATGAAACAAATTCATGTGTATTTCCACCATAGAATTCGGCAGCCCTAATAGAGGAATGGTTTTGATTGTTTTAATGGACTTAAAGTGAGCTAGAAATGGTATTTAAGGTATGAATATGCATGGATGTTGAACTAGTGTGCTAATTGAGGTTTATGGGTAAATTGATTTGGACATTAGGGTTTTGAGAAGTGAAACTTTGACTTGGCTTATGAAACTGTTAAAGAACACTCTAATGGTCAATTAGTGACCATTTGAGGTATGTTGACCATAAATTGGACTGAAAAATGGCTTGGCAAAGAGAATGACTATGCTGCCTAAAGACAGCAGCAATGGACTAAAATTTCAGTCCAATTACATAGCCATAACTTTGGCTGTGTTGGTCCAATTTGTGTTTGGCCAATTGGACATGAAACTAGGCTTATAATGGCACATTTTTTCTGAAGAAACCATGCCCAAAAGACCAAATCAAGAGGACCAAAACTTGGCCCCAATCCGGATACCCTGCAACTGATTCTGCAGAATGGCCAAATGAACAGTCATTTGGCCATAACTCACTGTAGATTTGGTCAATTGCCCTGAAATTTTTACAACAACAAGTGAAGACATAGAAAAACAACTTTAATGAAGAAACCTACCCCAAATTATGGCCAGAACCAATTCAAAAATGCAATCACAGTCACTGTTCATGTTACTATAGATATGGTCAATTCTGCAGATTGGCAATCCGGCCAGCTGTGGTTTTTGAGCCATATCTGGAGCTACAAAACTCCAAATGGAGTGATTCAAAAAAGGAAATTCAACTAGACAAAATAAGGAACAACTTTCATGTTTGTCATTTCTTCAAATTCCCACTGCAACAGTGTTTAATGGAACAATAAACATATGCTTCAAAAACTGAAATTTTCTGCCCTCTTGGTTTTAAATTAGAAATGGTAATGGTGACCAATTCCAACAAGTTTTTAAGGCAAAATGTGGTATGTTGGGAGTGCCAAAACCAATGTACCTAATTTCTACCTAAAAGTCAACATTTTAGTTGACCATAGAGGTGAATAGTAACACTGAAACTTGAAATTCAAAGATTGAAGAATTTTAAAGTATCGAATGCCCTAATATACCTAACAAGATTGGTTTGGATAGTTTGGCATGCCAATAGGGTTCAGTTAGCAGTACTGCACATGGCAATATTCCATTCCGTGATTTCATGGCTTTTAGCCATTCTGACTTTGTATTGAGACTTGGCCTTGTGCCTGATGTTATCTGACTTATTAGCCGCTGTTACATTTGCCGGGAGATGCATATGTGACCGATGGTGTGACGGCCGAGGTACTAGATACCCGGTGCGGTTACCCGTTATCGATCCGATCGTCTAGTGTAGGTTACTTGGGGCAACCAAATGAATAAAAGTGGACAAAGTAAATGATATACAAATACCAAACAAATAAAACATATACATTCACTACACATTTAAATTCTTGCTATTTTCTTTTATTATATTATTGCACCACTAAGCATTATTGCTTAGCGCGTTGCTTTTGCCACGCGTAGGTACTGGAGATCCCGATCGTGAGCCCAGTAGACCACAGACTGGGTGAGTCCATCCTGCGATTACATGCAGTGTCCTTGTCACCTCAACTTCTGCAGTGCATTGGTAGGACACTAGGTGTCATTTTGATATTTTGTAGCAAATTTTTACTTTCTCATATATATTTGAACTTATGTAATATATTTTGATGTTCATGTAAATAATGAAAGCTATGACTATGAATGAAAAATTTGAGCATTTATTTATTACTTGTATATGAGTATTATGAGAAATGGATGTTTGAGAAATGAAAAGGTTATTGAGAACTGAAATTGAGAAATATTGTTGAGATTTTGGATATTGGAGTTTGAGATGATTGAATACAAATTTTGGAAGTGTTTTTAACAGGTTCCAAAGAACTGTTTTCTCCATTTTTAGCCGGTACTCCGCCGGATTTTCTTTAAAATCTTCGGAACCTCAAATAAATAATACTTTTGATAAATGGCTAAAATAAATTATATTTCATAAATTATATTCACAAGCATGGTATAAATTAATTAAGGTATATTAGAATGTGCCGGTACACCGTGTGGCATTACTTACTCGGGTATACTGTACACGGGTAAGGGGTGTCACATTTAGTGGTATCAGAGCACGGTTTAGGCGTTTCTGGTCCTAGATTGAGTCCATACCATGCATTGCATTTGTAAGAGTCGAGGTGACACTAATGCAGATCTATTTGTCTTTCTTATTTTGAATAGGATATGGACCCTTCATCACAGAGAGCAGTCGAGGAGGAAGTGGAGAGTCATGCTCCACTGTGCTTGGTGAGGCGGGGTAGAGGAGAACCTACTCCACCAGCTCAAGCAGAGCCTGCTCAGCCTCCACAGGCCATGTTCCAACAAATGGCCGACTTCTTTAGACAAATGGTCGGGGTAATGCCAGCACCACCACCACCACCAGCTCCACAACCAAAATCACACCTGGAAAGGCTAAGAAAGTTTGGAGCAGTGGACTTCTTCAGGAAGAGAGAAGATGACTCAGTTGCGTAGAAATTGGTTGAGCAGGCAGGCGAGTTCTAAAACAACTCCACTGCACTCCAGAGCAAAACCTGGAAGCTGCTGTATCCCTGTTGCAAGACGATGCATATGAATGGTGGGACACGGTGTCCAGTGAAGTGCAGCCAGAAGCTGTAACTTGGGATTTCTTTCTCTCCGAATTCAAGAAGAAATATGTGGGTACTGCATACCTGGAAGAGAGAAGAAGAGAGTTTATTAACCTGAGGCAGAGATAGTTGTCAGTGGCTGAATATGAGAAGGAATTTGTCCAATTGAGCCGTTATGGAAGGGAGATAGTCCCTAATGAAGCTGAAAGGTGCAAGAGATTCGAAGAGGGACTAAATGACAACATCAAGATCCAGCTCACTGCCTTAGGAATCACAGAATTTAGCAAGTCAGTGGAAGCTGCAATAAGAGTTGAAAATGTGAGAATCAGTGAGCAGACCAGAAGGGATAGACAGCAGAAGAGGGGACCGGGTCAGTCTAGCTCATCTCCTGCACCTGGGAAGAAGTTCAGAGGTCCACCTGCACAGAGTTTAGGTCAGCCACATGGTGAGTCGGTCTCGGGGCCTGAGCCACGATTCACCCCTAGGAGAGTCGGTCCACACCATCAGTGGGCAGCTCTCCAGGGATGGGGTTCAGGGGACCAGCCCCAACATCTTCTGCATGTCCACACTGTCTGAAATGGCACAAGGGGGAGTGTTGGAGAGTGACTGGTGCCTGCTTGAGATGTGGGTCAACAGAGCATCAGTTGAAGAACTGTCCACGCAGAACTACTATAGCTGCTCCAACACAAGCAGAAAGACACGCTCTGCACCCGCAGAGAGGTAGAAAATCGCGGATCGATGCGGTGGGACCATCACGAGGCTCGCATCCGAGCCAGCAGAGAGGCGGATAACGGACCACTGCGGAAATTATGCCCTGAGAGCTCAGGAGGAGCAAGATGCCCCGGACGTCATCAGGGGTACATTCTCCCTCTACACTACACCTGTGCATGCATTGGTGGATCCAGGATCCACTCATTCATACATCTGCATCAACTTACCCGTAGAAAGGGGGATACTAGTAGGGGAGAGTGACCAAGACATTCTGGTCACTAATCCATTGGGTCACAGTGTAGTGGTGAACAAGGTATACAAGGGTTGCCCGTTAAGGATTCAAGGGTATGAATTCTTGGCAGACCTGATTGAGTTGCCCTTCCACGAGTTTGACGTGATTTTGGGAATGGACTGGTTGTCACGTCATCAGGCAATAGTTGATTGCAAATTGAAGAAAATTTCTCTGAAAACTCCTGAGGGTAATGAGATTAAAGTTGTGGGTGAAAGGACAGATTTCTTGTCCAATGTCATCTCAGCCACAGTTGCAAGAAGAATGATGAGAAAAGGCTGTGAAGCCTACCTAGCACATGTGATGGATACTAGGCAGGCTAAGCCAGACCTGAGTAATATACCCATAGTGAGAGACTTCCTAGAGGTATTTCCTGAAGAGTTGCCTGGTTTGCCACTAGAAAGGGAAGTCGAGTTTGCTATTGAGACACTGCCGGGAACAGCACCCATTTCCATTGCTCCTTATAGGATGGCACCCACTGAATTGAGGGAGTTGAAAACTCAGTTGCAAGAGTTTCTTGATAAGGGGTTCATACGCCCCAGTGTGTCACCATGGGGAGCGCCAGTGCTGTTTGTGAAAAAGGAGGATGGGACTTTGAGGCTATGCATTGATTACCGGCAGTTGAATAAAGTGACAGTGAAAAATAAATATCCGTTGCCTAGAATTGATGATCTGTTTGATCAGCTGAAGGGAGCAGGAGTATTTTCTAAGATTGATCTCAGATCAGGGTATCATCAGTTGAGGGTGAAGGATGTAGATGTGCCCAAGACTGCATTCAGGACCCGATACGGGCATTATGAGTTTCTGGTGATGCCCTTTGGCCTAACAAATGCACCAGCGGCATTTATGGACCTTATGAACCGTATCTTCCATCCATACTTAGATCGGTTCGTAGTGGTCTTTATTGATGATATTTTGGTGTATTCTAAGACTAGGGAAGAACATGGTGAGCATTTGAGGATTGTTCTGCAAACCCTGAGAGAAAAGGAACTGTATGCTAAGTTGTCCAAGTGTGACTTTTGGCTGAATGAGATTGCATTCCTTGGACACATAGTGTCAGCTAATGGGATTAGGGTGGATCCCAAGAAAATAGAAGCAGTGATGGAATGGAAGCCTCCCAGGAGTACAACTGAAGTCAGAAGCTTCTTGGGGCTAGCTGGGTATTACAGAAGATTTGTGAAGGGATTTTCTTTAATAGTTGCTCCAATGACCAAGTTGTTACACAAGAATGTCAGATTTGACTGGAATGACAAGTGTCAGACCAGTTTTGAGAGGTTAAAGGCTATGTTGACAGAGGCACCAGTGTTAACACAGCCAGTGTCAAGAAAGGACTTCGTGGTCTATAGTGATGCTTCTCATAATGGGTTAGGGTGTGTATTGATGCAAGAGGGGAAGGTGGTCGCTTATGCTATGCTTCCAGGCAACTAAGGCCACATGAACAGAACTACCCTACCCATGATCTAGAGCTTGCAGCAATTATCTTCGCACTGAAGATATGGAGGCATTACTTGTATGGTGAAAAGTGCTACATTTACACAGACCACAAGAGTTTCAAATATTTGCCAACCCAGAAGGAGCTCAACCTTAGACAGAGGCGATGGATTGAATTCTTGAAGGACTATGATTGTGTAATTGACTACCATCCTGGGAAGGCAAATGTAGTTGCTAATGCTTTGAGCAGAAAGTCCATCACAGCTTTGAGATCATTGAATGCCCGTCTATCTTTGATTCGAGATGGAGCTATTTTGGCTGAGTTGCAAGTGAGGCCAAACCTGCTACAGCAGATTTTAGATGGGCAAAAAGTAGATGAAAAGTTACTAGCTATTATGAGCAAAATCCCAGAGGGAAAAGCAGCTGACTATGAGGTGAAAGCAGATGGGTGTCTGCACTACAAAGGAAGACTGTGTGTACCAGATAATGGGGAATTGAAAGCCAGTATTCTAAAAGAGGCACACACCAGTGTATATGCTATGCACCCAGGAAGTACAAAGATGTATCATGATCTGAAGCTCCAATATTGGTGGCCTGGTACGAAGAAGGACATAGCTGACTACATGACTAAATGCTTGACATGTCAGCAAGTCAAGGCAGAACATCAAGTTCCATCAGGTTTGCTACAGCCTATACACATACCTGAATGGAATTGGGATCGGGTCACCATGGATTTTGTAAGTGGTCTACCTCTCACCCGGAAGAAACATGATGCAGCATGGGTAATAGTGGATAGATTGACCAAGTCAGCACACTTTCTGCCAGTTAGGACTGACTACACACTGGAAAAGTTAGCAGAATTGTATATCAGTGAGATAGTTAGACTGCATGGAATTCCACTTTCCATCATATCTGATCGAGACCCAAGGTTTACATCAAGATTTTGGAAGAAGTTGCATGAATCCTTAGGTACACAACTCCACTTCAGCACCGCTTTCCATCCTCAGACGGATGGGCAATCAGAAAGAGTAATCC
Source organism: Hevea brasiliensis (assembly GCF_030052815.1). Classification (NCBI taxonomy): domain Eukaryota; kingdom Viridiplantae; phylum Streptophyta; class Magnoliopsida; order Malpighiales; family Euphorbiaceae; genus Hevea; species Hevea brasiliensis. The sequence continues at coordinate 34,404,655 of NC_079497.1, read as the reverse complement.
AGGTAAACCATTGACACCAATGGAATTAATACAAATATTGAATTAAAATGATAACAATAACATGAAATATATGTCAGGTCCTTGAGGATATGCTGAGGAGTTGTGTCATTGAGTTTTAAGGAAGCTGGGATAGATACCTCCCACTGACAGAATTTGCATACAACAATAGCTACGAAGCTAGTATCCAAATGGCCCCATATGAAGCACTGTATGGGAGAAAATGTAGAACTCCAGTGTGCTGGACTGAATTGGGCGAAGACAAACTGGTGGGGCCAGACCTGGTGAAACAGACTGAGGAAAAGGTAAAACTAATCAAAGCCAATCTCAAGGTTGCCTCAGACAGACAGAAATCCTATGCCGACTTGAAGAGAAAAGAAATAGAATATGTGGTTGGCGACAAAGTGTTCCTCAAGGTGTCACCATGGAAGAAAGTATTGAGGTTTGGAAGGAAAGGTAAGTTAAGCCCTAGGTTCATTGGCCCATATGAAGTCATTGAACGTGTGGGTCCAGTGGCCTATAGGCTAGCTTTACCACCAGAGCTGGACAAGATCCACAATGTGTTCCACGTGTCTATGCTCAGAAGATACCGCTCAGATCCTTCACATGTCATCTCCAGAGAAGAAATTGAAATACAGCCGGATTTGACATACGAAGAAGAACCTCTACGGATCTTGGCTCGGGAAGTGAAAGAGTTGAGAAACAAGCAAATTCCATTGGTGAAAGTGCTTTGGAGGCACCACAACACCAAGGAGGAAACTTGGGAAAGTGAAGAGATGATGAGGCAACAGTTCCCTCAACTGTTTGCATCAGGTAAATTTCAAGGACGAAATTTAAATTAGAGGGGAAGAGTTGTAACACCCTCCCTGTACCAACTCCGTACATTCTCTTTGTTTGGTGACGGTGTTGGTCCGGACAGCTAGAACGTCCGGAAAAATATTTAAACTAAAGTCGGGAATCATAATTAACTCAAATATTAATAAGAAAAATTTAGTAAAAATTTTAGAAATAAAATACAACCAAGTTAAGCAGTAGGTGCCCTAGCGATGGGTAACCAGAGGAAGTTGCGGTTCTATAACGAGGAGCCCTAGACCCGAGGGAAAAATTATAAAATAATTTTTGGGACTCCAGAGAAGGGTTATTGAGGTTCCCATGGCATTAGAATGCCAAGAAAATACCTAGAAAAATTTCTCAATCTGTACAGACAATTTTGACCCGTTAAGCCAAACGGAGGGCATTTTGGTCATTTCGCCTTCAGAGGTGATTTTTGGCCGACTTGTCCAGTTGAGTAAATAATTAATATGACATAAAATATGAATAAACATTACTAGAAATTAAATTGAAAATGAGTAGTGGAGAAAAGAAAGGAAAATGGGAAAAAGACTTATTTATGACATCATTGTGATGTCATTTAAAATTTTCCACCAATCACACTTAAGCAACTAATTGACTAACAAATAAAAGAGACTAAAAGAAGACCAAAATAACAAAAATTGCAGCAGCCATCTCCCTCCCCAAAAGCCAGCCGAAACATGCCCTAGACCCCTCCATTGATTTTTTTTCAATCAAGCTTAATTGCTCCCTTTGTTACACCACTAAACCCTAACCCCTTTCATTAAACCTTGACCATATCACTTGGGGAAGCTTTTGGCAGCCAAGAAGAAGAAGGAAAGTGAAGTTTTGAGCTTGGGAAAAATCTCCCTACAAGAGGTTAGTGCATATATGTAGTTAAAACTCATTAATTCCATGATTGAGGATTGTAATGGATGAGAAATTGTGAAATAAATGAAACAAATTCATGTGTATGTCCACCATAGAATTCGGCAGCCCTAATAGAGGAATGGTTTTGATTGTTTTAATGGACTTAAAGTGAGCTAGAAATGGTGTTTAAGGTATGAATATGCATGGATGTTGAACTAGTGTGCTAATTGAGGTTTATGGGTAAATTGAGTTGGACATTAGGGTTTTGAGAAGTGAAACTTTGACTTGGCTTATGAAACTGTTAAAGAACACTCTAATGGTCAATTAGTGACCATTTAAGGTATGTTGACCACAAATTGGACTGAAAATGGCTTGGCAAAGAGAATGACTATGCTGCCTAAAGACAGCAGCAATGGACTGAAATTTCAGTCCAATTACACAGCCATAACTTTGGCAGTGTTGGTCCAATTGGTGTTTGGCCAATTGGACATGAAACTAGGCTTATAATAGCACATTTTTTCTGAAGAAACCATGCCCAAAAGACCAAAGCAAGAGGACCAAAACTTGGCCCCAATCCGGATACCCTGCAACTGATTCTGCAGAATGACCAAATGAACAGTAACTGTTCATTTGGCCATAACTCACTGTAGATTTGGTCAATTGCCCTGAAATTTTTACAGAAACAAGTTAAGACATAGAAAAACAACTTTTATGAAGAAACCTACCCCAAATTATGGCCAGAACCAATTCAAAAATGCAATCACAGTCACTGTTCATGTTACTGTAGATATGGTCAATTCTGCAGATTGGCAATCCGGCCAGCTGTGGTTTTTGAGCCATATCTGGAGCTACAAAACTCCAAATGGAGTGATTCAAAAAAGTAAATTCAACTAGACAAAATAAGGAACAACTTTCATGTTTGTCATTTCTTCAAATTCCCACTGCAACAGTATTTAATGGAACAGTAAACATATGCTTCAAAAACTGAAATTTTCTGCCCTCTTGGTTTTAAATTAGAAATGGTAATGGTGACCAATTCCAACAAGTTTTTAAGGCAAAATGTGGTATGTTGGGAGTGCCAAAACCAATGTACCTAATTTCTACCTAAAAGTCAACATTTTAGTTGACCATAGAGGTGAATAGTAACACCGAAACTTGAAATTCAAAGATTGAAGAATTTTAAAGTATCGAATGCCCTAGTATACCTAACAAGATTGGTTTGGATAGTTTGGCATGCCAATAGGGTTCAGTTAGCAGTACTGCACATGGCAATATGCCATTCCGTGATTTCATGGCTTTTAGCCATTCTGACTTTGTATTGAGACTTGGCCTTGTGCCTGATGTTATTGACTTATTAGGCATTCTATTGCACACCGGGAGATGCATATGTGACTGATGGTGTGACGGCCCAAGGTACTAGATACCTAGTGCCAGTTTACCCGTTATCCAGTCCAGTCGTCTAGTGTAGGTTACTTGAGGCAACCAAATGAATAAAAGTGGACAAAGTAAATGATATATAAATACCAAACAAATAAAACATATACATTCACTACACATTTAAATTCTTGCTATTTTATTTTATTATATTATTGCACCACTAAGCATTATTGCTTAGCGCGTTACTTTTGCCACACGTAGGTACTGGAGATCCCGATCGTGAGCCCAGTAGACCACAGACTGGGTGAGTCCATCCTGCGATTACGCAGTGTCCTTGTCACCTCAACTTGCGATTGCATTGGTAGGACACTAGGTGTCATTTTGATATTTTGTAGCAAATTTTTACTTTCTCATATGTATTTGAACTTATGTAATATATTTTGATGTTCATGTAAATAATGAAAGTTATGACTATGAATGAAAAATTTGAGCATTTATTTATTACTTGTAAATGAGTATTATGAGAAATGGATGTTTGAGAAATGAAAAGGTTATTGAGAACTGAAATTGAGAAATATTGTTGAGATTTTGGATATTGGAGTTTGAAATGATTGAATATAAATTTTGGAAGTGTTTTTAACAGGTTCCGAAGAACTGTTTTCTCCATTTTTAGCCGGTACTCCGCCGGATTTTCTTTAAAATCTTCGGAACCTCAAATAAATAATACTTTTGATAAATGGCTAAAATAAATTATATTTCATAAATTATATTCACAAGCATGGTATAAATTAATTAAGGTATATTAGAATGTGCCGGTACACCGTGTGGCATTAATTACTCGGGTATACTGTACACGGGTAAGGGGTGTCATAGTCAGGGTCAGTCTCAGGGGCCCAGGCCACAGTTCACCCCTAGGAGAGGTCAGTCCACACCATCAGTGGGCAGCTCTCCAGGGATGGGGTTCATGGAACCAGCTCCAGCAACTTCTGCATGTCCACACTGTCTGAAGTGGCACAAGGGGGAGTGTTTGAGAGTAACTGGTGCCTACTTAAGGTGTGGGTCAACAGAGCATCAGTTGAAGAACTGTCCACGCAGAACTACTATAGCTGCTCCAACACAAGCAGATAGACCTGCTCCTGCACCGCAAAGAGGTAGAAAATCTGACGCCGTGGGACCATCGCAGAGGCCTGCATCTGAGCCAGCAGAGAGGCCAGATAACAGACCACCTGCCAGAGCTTATGCCCTGAGAGCTCAGGAGGAGCAAGATGCCCCGGACATCATCAGGGGTACGTTCTCCCTCCACAATACACCTGTGCATGCATTGGTGGATCCAGGATCCACCCATTCATACATCTGCATCAATCTACCCGTAGAAAGGGGGATAGTAGTAGGGGAGAGTGACCAAGACATTCTGGTCACTAATCCATTGGGCCACAGTGTAGTGGTGAACAAAGTATACAAGGGTTGCCCGTCAAAGATTCAGGGGTATGAATTCTTGGCAGACTTAATTGAGTTGCCTTTTCATGAGTTTGACGTGATTTTGGGAATGGACTGGTTGTCACGTCATCAGGCAATAGTTGATTGTAAATTGAAGAGAATTTCTCTGAAAACTTCTGAGGGTAATGAGATCACTGTTGTGGGTGAAAGGACAGATTTTCTGTCCAATGTTATCTCAGCCACAGTTGCAAGAAGAATGATGAGAAAAGGCTGTGAAGCCTACCTAGCACATGTGGTGGATACTAGGCAGGCTAAGCCAAACCTGAGTGACATACCCATAGTAAAAGACTTCCCAGACGTATTTCCTGAAGAGTTGCCTGGTTTGCCACCAGAAAGGGAAGTTGAATTTGCTATTGAAACACTGCCGGGTACAGCACCCATTTCCATTGCTCCTTATAGGATGGCACCCACTGAATTGAGGGAGTTGAAAACTCAGTTGCAAGAGTTGCTTGATAAGGGGTTCATACGCCCCAGTGTGTCACCATGGGGAGCTCCAGTGCTGTTTGAAAAGAAAAAGGATGGGACTTTGAGGCTATGCATTGATTACTGGCAGTTGAATAAAGTGACTGTGAAGAACAAATAACTGTTGCCTAGAATTGATGATCTGTTTGATCAGTTGAAGGGAGCAGGAGTATTTTCCAAAATTGATCTCAGATCAGGGTATCATCAGTTGAGGATAAAGGATGTAGATGTGCCAAAGACTGCATTCAGGACCCGATATGGGCATTATGAGTTTCTAGTGATGCCCTTTGGCCTAACAAATGCACCAGCGGCATTCATGGACCTTATGAACCGTATCTTCCATCCACGCTTAGATCGGTTTGTAGTGGTCTTTATTGATGATATTTTGGTGTATTCCAAGACTAGGAAAGAACATGATGAGCATTTGAGGATTGTTCTACAAACCCTGAGAGAAAAGAAGCTGTATGCTAAGTTGACCAAGTGTGACTTTTGGTTGAATGAGATTGCATTCCTTGGACACATAGTGTCAGCTGATGGGATTAGGGTGGATCCCAAGAAAATAGAAGCAGTGATGGAATGGAAGCCTCCCAGAAATACAACTGAGGTCAGAAGCTTCTTGGGGTTAGCTGGGTATTACAGGAGATTTGTAAAGGGATTTTCCTTAATAGCTGCTCCAATGACCAAGTTGTTACATAAGAATGTCAGATTTGACTGGAATGACAAGTGTCAGACCAGTTTTGAGAAGTTGAAGGCTATGTTGACAGAGGCACCAGTGTTAACACACGATGTCAGGAAAGGACTTCGTGGTCTACAGTGATGCCTCTCATAATGGGTTAGGGTGTGTATTGATGCAAGAGGGGAAGGTGGTCGCTTATGCTTCCAGGCAGCTAAGGCCACATGAACAGAACTACCCTACCCATGATCTAGAGCTTGCAGCAATTATCTTCGCACTGAAGATATGGAGGCATTACTTGTATGGTGAAAAGTGCTACATTTACACGGACCATAAAAGCCTAAAATACTTGCCAACCCAGAAGGAGCTCAACCTTAGACAGAGGCGATGGATTGAGTTCCTGAAAGACTATGATTGTGTAATTGACTACCATCCTGGGAAGGCAAATGTAGTTGCTGATGCTTTGAGCAGAAAGTCCATCACAGCTTTGAGATCATTGAATGCCCGTCTAACTTTGATTCGAGATGGAGCTATTTTGGCTGAGTTGCAAGTGAGGCCAAACCTGCTACAACAGATTTTAGATGGGCAAAAGCCAGATGAAAAGTTAATGGCTATTATGAGTAAAATCTCAGAGGGAAAAGCAACTGACTATGAGGTGAAAGCAGATGGGTGTCTGTACTACAAAGGAAGGCTGTGTGTACCAGATGATGGGGAATTGAAGGCCAGTATTCTAAAAGAGGCACACACCAGTGTATATGCTATGCACCCAGGAAGTACAAAGATGTATCATGATCTGAAGCTTCAGTATTGGTGGCCTGGTATGAAGAAAGACATAGCTGACTATGTGACTAAATGCTTGACATGTCAGCAAGTCAAGGAAGAACATCAAGTTCCATCAGGTTTGCTACAGCCTATACGCATACCTGAATGGAAATGGGATCGGGTCACCATGGATTTTGTAAGTGGTCTACCTCTCCCCTAGAAGAAACACGATGCAGCATGGGTGATAGTGGATAGATTGACGAAGTCAGCACACTTTCTGCCAGTTAGGACTGACTACGCACTGGAGAAATTAGCAGAATTGTATATCAGTGAGATAGTTAGACTGCATGGAATTCCACTTTCCATCATATCTGATCGAGACCCAAGATTTACATCGAGATTTTGGAAGAAGTTGCATAAGTCCTTGGGTACACAACTCCACTTCAGCACAGCTTTCCATCCTCAGACGGATGGGCAATCCGAAAGAGTAATCTAGGTAAACAATTGAAACCAATGGAATTGATACAAATATTGAATTAAAATGATAATAATAACATGAAATATATGCCAGGTCCTTGAGGATATGCTGAGGAGTTATGTCATTGAGTTTGAGGGAAGTTGGGATAGATACCTCCCACTAGCAGAATTTGCATACAACAATAGCTACCAAGCTAGCATCCAAATGGCCCCATATGAAGCACTGTATGGGAGGAAATGTAGAACTTCAGTGTGCTGGACTGAATTGGGCGAAGACAAACTGGTGGGGCTAGACCTGGTGAAACAGACTGAGGAGAAAGTGAAACTAATCAAAGCCAATTTGAAGGTTGCCTCAGATAGACAGAAATCCTATGCTGACTTGAAGAGAAAAGAAATAGAATACACAGTTGGCGACAAAGTGTTCCTCAAGGTGTCACTGTGGAAGAAAGTATTGAGGTTTGGAAGAAAAGGTAAGTTAAGCCCTAGGTTCATTGGCCCATATGAAGTCATTGAACGTGTGGGTCCAGTGGCCTATAGGCTAGCTTTACCACCAGAGCTGGACAAGATCCACAATGTGTTCCACGTATCCATGCTCAGAAGATACCGCTCAGATCCTTCACATGTCATCTCCAGGGAAGAAATTGAAATACAACCGGATTTGACATATGAAGAAGAACTCATACGGATCCTAGCTCGGGAAGTAAAAGAATTGAGGAACAAGCAGATTCCACTGGTGAAAGTGCATTGGAGGCACCACAACATCGAGGAGGCAACTTGGGAAAGTGAAGAGACGATGAGGCAATAGTTTCCTCAACTGTTTGCATCAGGTAAATTTCGAGGACGAAATTTAAATTAGAGGGGAAGAGTTGTAACACCCTCCCGGTAGCAACTCCGTACATTCTACTGTTCCGGTGACCAGTGTCGGTCTAGACAGCTAGAACGTCCGGAAAAATATTTAAACTAAAGTGAGGAACCATAATTAACTTAAATATTAATAAGAAAAATTTAGGAAAAATTTTAGAAATAAAATACAACCAAGTTAAACGAGCCGGTGCCCTAGAGATGGGTAACCCAGAGGAAAGTTGCAGTTCTCGCAACTAAGAGCCCTCGACCCAGGGGAAAAATTATAAAATAATTTTTGGGACTCCAGAGAAGGGTCATTGAGGTTCCTATGCCATTAGAATGCCAAGAAAATATTTAGAAATATTTTTCAATCGGTACACACAATTTTGACCCGTTAAGCCAAACGGAGGGCTTTTTGGTCATTTCGCCTTCAGAGGTGATTTTTGGCCGACTTGTCCAGTTAAGTAAATAATTATTATGACATAAAATATGAATAATCATTACTAAAAATTGAATTGAAAATGAGTAGAGAAAAGAAGAAAAGAAAATGGAAGAAAATACCAATTATGACATCATATGATGTCATTAAACACTTACCCACCAATCACATTTAATCAACACTTAAATTAACCAATAAAATATGGATGAGAATACAACAAAAGCTCCTAAAAATTCCAGCAGCCATCACTTTCACAAAACCCACCCGTAGCTCTCAAATTCCATAACCATTCCACCGTGAAAGCTCACTAAAGCTCCCAAACCTCACCTTATTTCACCTCAAAACCTTATCCTCTCTTCACTAAAAATTATACCCACACCAAGGAGGAGTGTTTGGCAGCCTAGAAAAGGAAAGAAAGTGAAGTCAAGCTTGGGAAAATTCTGCCCTACAAGAGGTTAGTGCCTATTTACACACCTATCTTTCTTATTCCATGTTAATGACTCAAAATAAGTGTGAATTTGAGAACCAAATGAATAAAAGTTAAGTGTATGTAGCCCATGGATTTCGGATGCCCCTAAGGAAGGAACAAGATTGAGTGTCTTTGATGGACTTGGAGTGCACTAGAGATTATGTTTAAAGTATGTAAATATAAGTATAATGGATTAGTTAGTTAATTAAAGTATGTTGTGAAAACTTATAATGGGAATTAGGGTTTTGAGAGTAAAATTTTGATGTGGCTGATGAAATTGTTAAAGAACATTTTAATGGTCAATTAGTGACCATTTGAGGTAAGTTGACCATAATTTGAAGTGCATTAGAGGGTTACAAAGAGTTTTGGTAGGCTGCCTAATGACAGCAGCAATGAGGCTGTGATTTCAGCCCACTTGGACAGCCATAACTTTGGCTGTGTAGGTTCAATTTGTGTTTGGACAATTGGACATGAAACTAGACTTATAATGGCACATTTTTTCTGAAGAAACCATGCCCAAAAGACCAAAGCAAGAGGACCAAAAGTTGGCCCCAATCCGGGTACCCTGCAAGCCAATTCTGCAGAATGACCAAATGAACAGTAATTGTTCATTTGGCCATAACTCACTGTAGAAATGGTCAATTGACCTGAAATTTTTACAGCAACAAGATGAGATATAGGAAAACAACTTTCATGAAGAAACCTACCCCAAATTATGGCTAGAACTCATCCAACAAGGCAGTCACAGTCACTGTTCATGGCACTGTAGATTTGGTAATTCTACAGTTTTTTCAATCCGGCCAGCTGTGGTTTTTGGACCATATCTGGAGCTAAAAAACTCCAAATGGAGTGATTCAAAAAAATAAATTCAACTAGACAAAATAAGGAACAACTTTCATGTTTACCATTTCCTCAAATTCCCACTGCAACAGTGCTTAATGGAATAGTAAAGTTAGGCTTCAAAAACTGAAAATTCTGCCCTCTTGGTTTTAAGTTTAGAAATGGTATGGGTGCTCAATTCCAACAAGTTTTAAATGTAAAATGTGGTACATTGGGAGTGTTAAAACCAATGTACCTATTTTCTATCCAAAAGTCAACATTTTTGTTGACCAATGAGGTGAATAGTGACACCAAAACTTGAAATTCAAAATTTGAAAAATTTTAAAGTATCAAATGCCCTAATATACCTAACAAGATTGGTTTGGATAGTTTGGCATGCCAATAGGGTTTAGTTAGCAGTACTGGACATGGCATTATGCCATTCTGTGATTTCATGGCTTCTAGCCATTCTGACCTTGTATTGAGATGTGGCCTCGTGCCTAATATTATTCTGACTTGTTAGTGCATTACATTGCCTGGGAGATACATATGTGACCGATGGTGTGACGGCCTGAGGTACTTGATACCCAGTGCTAGTTTACCCATTTATCCAGTCCACTCATTTAGTATAGGTTACTTGGGCAACCAAATGAATGAAAGTGGACAAAGTTAACGAAATAAATGGATATACAAATACAAAACAAATAAGACTTATACATTCAATGCATATTTATTTTCTGCTATTTTCTTTTATTTTATTATTGCACCACTAAGCAATATTGCTTAGCGCGTTGCTTTTGCCATGCGTAGGTTCTGGAGATACAGATCGTGAGCCCAGTAGACCGCAGACTGGGTGAGTCCATCCTGCAGTTCTGCACAGTGTCCGTGTCACCTCAACTTCTGCAGTGCATTGGTAGGACACTAGGTGTCATTTTGGTATTTTGTAACTAAAATTTTATTTTCTCATATGTAGTTGAACTTATGAAATGTATTTTGATGATCATGTAAATAATGAGAATTGTGTTTGTGAATGGAAAAGAGAATGTTTATTTGTGATTTATACTTGATTATCACACGTGATGGATGATTGAGAACTTAAATTGAAAATTGTTGAGATTATGATATTGAAGTTTGAGAATGATTGAATATGAATATTGGAAGTGTTTTTCACAGGTTCTGAACAACTGTTTTCTCCATTTTTAGCCGGTACTCTGCCGAATTTTCTTTAAAATTTTCGAAACCTCAAATAAATAATAATTTTGATAAATGGCTTAAATAAATTATATTTCATAAATTATATTCAAAATTACGACAAAAATTAATTAAGATAAAATAGAGTGTGTCGGTATACCGTGTGACATATCTTACCCGGATATACTGTAGACGGGTAAGGGGTGTCACAATTATTAATCATAAAACATCAAGCCACTTCAAGAGATCGGAAAACCATTACACGTGAACATGAGATCAAACGGTGCTGTGACCGAATATCGACTAAAACCTTGAAACATTTGAAGAGTGATTTGGTAGAATTATAAAGATTTGAAAATGACTTGAGTTTATTAGGATCAGAATCATTATTTAGAGATCGGATAAAACCTTAGCTTTACTGAGAAGTGTTTGAATAATTCGAGTGAGATACTTGATCACAGATTTGGAATTTTGAGGTATTTGAACATAGTGAGATCAAAAAACAATAGCATGTAAGATTGAATGGTCCAGAGATCTAATATCAATCCGAACACATCGAATAAAGACGAAGAGATTGAAAAACAATCTAACTTGAACATGAGATCGAGTTATTCCGAAGATAAACTATTACTGAGTTCAGAAAGGTGACCTGTGGTCAGGTCATTAGTTGAGAACGGATAACACTAAGATGGATAATCTATTCAAGAAAACATAATGAAATTTCAATCTCATTACAACTTTAAAAAAAAATTGTATATTAAGTTATGCATTTGAGGGTCGACCAAATATGAAGTCTATAGCAGCCCCTCTTTACATAATTTCTATTAAAGAGAATGAAATTCTCTTGTATAGGAATCATGTAAAGATTCAGAACCATATTTTGTTAGTAGTATGCCCTAAAGCATATCATTTAGTATGTATCTTGTACATATTTTATTAATAAAAAGGTATTCTCACTTTTCCATTTACATAATATATTTATGTGTAATAAAAATGGTCCATTGATATTTTATTAGAAATTCTATTCTTAAGTTGTTAAGAATATGAGTGACAGTATTTCTAGCACAAAGTATCATAAATTGGTTCACAATCGAGGATACTTCACAATAAGGACATAACTTATTCAAAATGATTGTAATCATGTTTGTTCCCAAGTTATTTATATGAGATGAAAATAAGATGAAATGGTGAGTCTCATGCCATATAACAAATATGATAGGCACTTATACATGATAAGTAGGTCAAACCAGTGACATTTATGACAAGCACATGGAGTTTACTCTTGTCAATGTATTGTTATAAATCATATCAGTTGATATAATCTTTAGACCTGAGATAGCACAATTATCTTATATATAGGTGGTTTGAGTTTGATACTGCTTTCATACTTGTACTGTGTATGGGTATATGAGCATGTGTTGGCTCTTACTAGTTATATATGGAGGTAGGCATTGATCAAGATGGGATCTGTTACCCTAAGTAAATAGGGATAAAATTCTATGTTCATTTAATTGTTCTTGATGTTTCAAGTTCCTAGCCAGGTGTAACATCCTCCCGGTAGCAACTCCGTACATTCTACTGTTCTGGTGACCGGTGTCGGTCCGGACAGCTAGAACGTCCGGAAAAATATTTAAATCAAAGTGAGGGACCATAATTAACTCAAATATTAATAAGAAAAATTTAGAAAAAATTTTAGAAATAAAATGCAACCAAGTCAAATGAGCCGGTGCCCAAGCGAAGGGTAACCAGAGGTAAGTTGCGGTTCTCACAACGAGAAGCCCTAGACCCGGGAAAAATTTCATAAAATAATTTTTGGGACTCCAGAGAAGGGTCATTGAGGTTCCCATGGCATTAGAATGCCAAGAAAATATTTAGAAAAAAATTTTCAATCGGTACAGACAATTTTGACCCGTTAAGCGAAACGGAGGGCATTTTGGTCATTTCGCCTTCAGAGACGATTTTTGGCCGACTTTTCTAGTTGAGTAAATAATTATTATGACATAAAATATTAATTAATGTTGATGAAAATTTAATTTGAAGCTAGTAGAAAAGAAAAGAAAAGAAAATGAAAGAAAATGCTAATTATGACATCATATGATGTCATTTAAATTTCCTCCACCAATCACAATTTGTTAAACTTATTAAAAGAGATAAAAGAGACCAAAAATATGAAAAACCAATCTGCATCTTCAACCTTGGGCAGCCTAAAAAACGTTGAGAGAGAGAGAGAGAAGAGGTTCTACCATTAAAGCTCCTTTAAGCTTCATTTCTCTCTTGTTTCCACTACTAAACCCTAACCCCTTTCATTAAACCTTGACCATATCACTTGGGGAAGCCTTTGGCAGCCAAGAAGAAGAAGGAAAGTGAAGTTTTAGCTTGAAGAAATCTGCCCTACAAGAGGTTAAAGTGAGGTTAGTGCTATCCTTTCACTCACACTCCTTTAATCCTTGTTAAAGCATCATTTTAAGTTAAGAAATTGTAAGAGTTTGAAGTAAGTTATATGTGTTAGGGAATCTTTAATTTTTGGCAGCCCTAAGGAAGGATGAGGTTGATTGTTTTAATGAATTTAGAATGGATAGAAATGATGTTTAAGGTATGAATATGCATGGATGTTGAATTAGTGTGCTAATTGAGGTTTATGGATAATTTAAATTGGACATTAGGGTTTTGAGAAGTGAAACTTGGATTTAGCTTATGGAATTGTGAAAGAACATTATAAGGGTCAATTAGTGACCATTTTAGGTATGTTGACCATGAATTAGACTGAAAAATAGTATAGCCAAGTGAATGTGTAGGCTGCCTTGTTAGTGCAGCAGAGGGACTGAAAATTCAGTCCACTTGCACAGCCATAACTTTGGCTGTGTAGGTCCAATTGATGTTTGGCCAATTGGACATGAAACTAGGCTTATAATGACACATTTTTGCTGAAGAAACCATGCCCAAAAGACCAAAGCAAGTGGACCAAAACTTAGCCCCAATCCGGACACCCTGCAACAGCCCCTGCAGAATTGACCAAATAAATAGTAACTGTTCATTTGACCATAACTCACTGTAGATTTGGTCAATTGACCTGAAATTTTTAAAGCAACAAGTTAAGACATAGAAAAAAAACTTTCATGAAGAAACCTACCCCAAATTATGACCAGAACCTAACCCAAATGGCAGTCACAGTTACTGTTCAAACCTGCAACTCTGCAGATTTTCATTTGAGCAGCAATGTTTGGATGGCTATAACTCTCTCTAGAAAACTCGGATTTAGGCGATTCTTGAACCGATGGAAACCCAAGGCATAGTAGAACATTTCATATGAAGAAAGTTAAGCCAAATTATGAACTTAACTTGATCAAATTACTGACCAAATTTGGACCAAAATCTGCCAAAACCCAAAATCTCAGCATGAACAGTGCACGTGAACAGTAAACTTATTTTGGCCATAACTTGAGCTACAAAACTCCAAATAGAGTGATTCAAAAAAGGAAATTCAACTAGACAAAATAAGGAACATTTTCTATGAAGGAAGTTTTATCAAATTCCAACAGTAAATCGACCAATGAAATAGTGCAACTTCGGAGCACCAAAACCGAAAATTGGCAATTTTGCCAAAATGACCTAAGCTTTGAGAAAGTGACCAAAACCAACAAGTTTTAAATAAAAAATGTAGTATGTTTGAAGTGCCAAAGTCAATGTACATATTTTCTATGCAAAAGTCAACATTTTAGTTGACTAATGAAGTGAATAGTGACATGAAAACTTGAAATAAGCTTGGAAATGGATTTGGTAATTGATTCCAACAAGTTTTAAATGCAAAATGTGGTACATCGGGAGTGTTAAAACCAATGTACCTATTGTCTATGCAAAAGTCAACATTTTTGTTGACCAATGAGGTGAATAGTGACACCAAAACTTGAAATTCAAAATTTGAAATTAGAAATGCATCTAGGGGACTTTAAATTGCAATTGACAATTAATACTAGTAAATGTAAAACTCAAAATGTGGGATCTTGGTGTAATTAGAATTAATATATCCATTAAGTATAAAAAGGTCAACATTTTGGTTGACTAGTATGGTGAATAGTAATCAAAATGATTAGTGAATTAAGATGAAGACCTAGAACCAATTCTAAGCTTAAATGCTTAGAATTGTATGACAAATATGGACTATGCATCCTAGTCAAAATTGTTAAAAAGAAATTTAGGCCATAAATTTGAAATCCATGAAATATTCATGGATTACTTGAAACTTGAAAAATAAGTCACCTAATTGATGTGAATAGATAGTTAGGGCATATATGCCCATCACAAATGGAATTCATAAAATATTAGTAACTCAACTTGAAATATAAAATTTGTAATTACATAAGTAGATTCTTGAATGTATAAATGAGAAAGGAAAAATGTTTTGAATATAATGGTACATGTGAACCATTGTTTAGAATTGTGATCAATATGAATAACATAATGAATGGATAAATAAACCATATAAATGTATGAATGAGACATTAGTTCTCATTATTGTAAAGAGGAGAAGTATTTTGAGTACAATGGTATAAAAGAATAATTGATGTGAATTGTGATCATATAAATGATCAAATGAATGTATGAATTATGATTGAAATTTATCATGAAATAATGAAGTCATAAAGCACAATATATTAACATTTTAAAATATCAAATGCCCTAGTATACCTAACAAGATTGGTTTGGATAGTTTGGCATGCCAATAGGGTATTGTTTTAGCAGTACTGCGAAAGGCTTTATGCCTGTATTCATGGCTTTATGCCCGTATTCATGGCTTTTATGCCCGTATTCATGGCTTTTGTGACACCCCTTACCCGTGTACAGTATACCCGAGTAAGTAATGCCACCTGGTGTACCGGCACACTCTAATATTTCTCAATTAATTTAGAAAATGCTTTTGCACATAATTTATGAAATACAAATTATTTAAACCATTTATCAAAAGTATCATGCATTTAAGGTTCCGAAAAATTTTAAGAAAATCCGGCGGAGTACCGGCTAAAAATGGAGAAAACCGTTATACTTAAACAGTAAAAAACACTTCCAATACTTTTATTTCATCATCTCAAACTCCAATATCCCAAAATCTCAACAATATTTCTCAAACATTCATTATCAACACCAAATTCAATATCATGATTTCCACATTTCAATTTCCATTTTCATTCATCATTCACATGTGATGTTCGCATGTAAATCACAAGTAAACATCTACTTTTCCATTAACAAATACAATTTTCATAATTTACATATACATCAAAATATATTACATGAGATCAAATACATATGAGAAAATACAAATCTACTACAAAATATCAAAATGACAAACTGACACCTAGTGCCCTACCGATGCTGCAGTAGTGAGGTGACACAGATCGAGCGGAAGCGTCGGATGGACTCACCCAGTCTGTGGTCTAATGGTCTCACGATCGGGATCTCGGTACCTACGGCGTGGCAAAGCAACGCGCTAAGCAATAATGCTTAGTGGTGCAATAATATAATAGAAGAAAATAGCAAAAAAATAAATGTGTATGCAAAGTGTATGCTTTCTTTGTTTGATTTTGGTATATTCATTAATTCATTAACTTTGTTCACTTTTATTCATTTGGTTGCCCCAAGTAACCTACACTAGACGACTGGATGGATAACGGGTAGCGCTTTGGGTACCTAGTACCTCGGGCCGTCACACCATTGGTTGCATATGCATCTCCGGCAGGCATGTAACTAACAAGTCAGAATAATGTCGAGCACAAGGCCAAGACACAAAGAAAAGTCACAATGGCTAAAAGCCATGAAATCACAGAATGGCATTGTTGCCATGTGCAGTACTGCTAACGGAACCCTATTTGCATGCCAAACTATCCAAACCAATCTTGTTAGGTATACTAGGGCATTTGAAACTCTTAAATTTGTCAATTTGTGAATTTCAACTTTTTTGGTGTCACTATTCATCATTGGTCAACAAAAATGTTGACTTTTAGAATAAAAATGTGTACATTGCCTTTGGCACTCCCAACATACCACATTTGGTGTTTAAAACTTGTTGGCATTAAGTGTTAATGCAATTTCAAAGTGTAACCCACACTAGCAGAAAATTTCAGTTTTGATGCCCTAATTTCACTGTTCCATTGGACACTGTTACTGTTGGAATTTGAAGAAATGTAAAACATGAAAGTTGTTCCTTATTTTGTCTAGTTGAATTTCCTTTTTTGAATCACTCCATTTGGAGTTTTGTAGCTCCAGATATGGCTCAAAACCCAAGCTGGCCGGATTTCAAATTCTGCAGATTTACCATATCTACAGTAACATGAACAGTGACTTGAGTCACTTGGTTGACTGGGTTCTGGCCATAATTTGGGGTAGGTTCCTTCATGAAAGTTGTTTGTCTATGTCTTAACTTGTTGCTGTAAAAATTTCAGACCAATTGACCAAATCTACAGTGAGTTATGGCCAAATGAACAGTTACTGTTCATTTGGTCAAATTCTGCAGAGGCAGTTTCAGGGTTCGGATTGGGGCCAAGTTTTGGTCCTCTTGCTTTGGTCTTTTGGGCATGGTTTCTTCAGCAAAAATGTGCCATTATAAGCCTAGTTTCATGTCCAATTGGCCAAAATTCAATTGGACTTACACAGCCCAAGTTATGGCTGTGCAAAGGGACTGAAATTTCAGTCCCTATGCTGCTGTCCATAGGGCAGATTTCACCTCACTTTGCCATAGCATTTTTCAGTCCCATTTATGGTCAACATATCTAAAATGGTCACTAATTGACCATTACAATGTGCCCTAACAATTTCCTAAGCCAATTCACATTTTCACCCTTCCAAATCCTAATATCCAACTAAATTTACTCATGAACTTAATTAACATACTTAGTTTAATGTCCATGTGTTTTAATACTTTAACCATCATTTCTAGCCACTTTAAATTTATCAAAACAATCAACCTCATACTTCCATAGGGCTGCTGAAAATTTAAAGTACCATAACTCATGTAATTTACTTCAATTCTTTAAAATTTCTTAGCTCAAATGATATTCTAACTAAGATTAAAAGAAGGAGAATGAAGTTTGTAGCACTAACCTCACTTAGGGCAGATTTTTCTCACCTCTAAACTTCACTTTCCTTCACTTTCAAGGCTGCCAAAAGGTTGTTTAAGGTGTGGAGTAAAATTTTAATGAAGAGAGGTTAGGGTTTTGTGGTGAAACAAGGGAGAAATTAAGCTTGAGAAGTGAGGTTTAATGGAGTTTGAGAGATGGAGAGAGGTTCACGTTTTGGCTGCACTAAGGAGAGAAGGATGGCTGCTGAAATTTTGTTGAATTTGGTCTTCTCTTATCTCTTTTAATGGTTAGTCAAACAATGGCTTAAGTGTGATTGGTCCAACTTTTTAAATGATGTCATTTTTGCCTTATTTTGCATTTTCTTTTCTTTTCTTCCACTACTCATTTCAATTTTCATTTCTAGTAATATTTCTTCATATTTGATGTCATATTAATTATTTACTCAACTGGGCAAGTCGGCCAAAAATCACCTCGGAAGGCGAAATGACCAAAATGCCCTCCGCTTGGCTTAACGGGTCAAAATTGTCTGTCTGGATTGAAAAATTTTTCTAAGTATTTTCTTGGCATTCTAATGCCATGGGAACCTCAATTACCCTTCTCTGGAGTCCCAAAAATTATTTTATAATTTTTCCCCGTCTAGGGCTCCTCGTTGCAGAATCAACTTCCCTCCGATTACCCATCGCTTGGGCACCACCGTTTGACTTCGATTGTATTTTATTTCTAAAATTTTTACTAAATTTTTCTTATTAATATTTGAGTTAATTAGGGTTCCTAACTTTAGTTTAAATATTTTTCCGACGTTCTAGCTGTCCGACCGACACCGATCGAATGAGAATGTACGGAGTGGTTACCGGAAGGGTGTTACAACTCTTCCCCTCTAATTTAAATTTCGTCCTCGAAATTTACCTGATGCAAACAGTTGAGGGAACTGTTGCCTCATCGTTTCTTCACTTTCCCAAGTTGCCTCCTCGGTGTTGTGGTGCCTCCAAAGCACTTTCACGATGGAATCTATTTGTTCCTCAACTCTTTCACTTCGAGCCAAGATTCGTAGAGGTTCTTCTTCATATGTCAAATCCGGTTGTATTTCAATTTCTTCTCTGGAGATGACATGTGAAGGGTCTGAGCGGTATCTTCTGAGCATGGATACATGGAACACATTGTGGATCTTGTCCAGCTCTGGTGGTAAAGCTAGCCTATAGGCCACTGGACCCACACGTTCAATGACTTCATATGGGCCAATGAACCTAGGGCTCAACTTACCTTTTCTTCCAAACCTCAATACCTTCTTCCATGGTGACACCTTGAGGAACACTTTGTCGCCAACCCCATATTCTATTTCTTTTCTCTTCAGGTCGGCATAAGATTTCTGTCTGTCTGAGGCAACCTTCAGATTAGCTTTGATCAATTTTACCTTGTCCTCAGTCTGTTTCACCAGGTCTGGCCCTACCAGTTTGTCTTCGCCCAATTCAGTCCAGCACACTGGAGTTCTACATTTTCTCCCATACAGTGCTTCATATGGGGCCATTTGGATGCTAGCTTGATAGCTATTGTTGTATGCGAATTCTGCCAGTGGGAGGTATCTATCCCAACTTCCCTCAAACTCAATGACACAACTCCTCAGCATATCCTCAAGGACCTGACAAATATTTCATGTTATTGTTATCATTTCAATTCAATATTTGTATCAATTTCGTGGGTTTCAATTGTTTACCTGGATTACTCTTTCTGATTGCCCATCCGTCTGAGGATGGAAAGCTGTGCTGAAATGGAGTTGTGTACCCAAGGATTCATGCAATTTCTTCCAAAATCTCGATGTAAACCTTGGGTCTCGATCAGATATAATGGAAAGTGGGATTCCATGCAGTCTAACTATCTCACTGATATACAATTCTGCTCACCTCTCTAGTGAGTAGTCAGTCCTAATCGCGAAAGTGTCTTGACTTTGTCAATCTATCCACTATTACCCATGCTGCATCATGTTTCCTCTGGGTGAGAGGCAGACCACTTACAAAATCCATGGTGACCCGATCCCATTTCCATTCAGGTATGCGTATAGGCTGTAGCAATCCTGATGGAACTTGATGTTCTGCCTTGACTTGCTGACATGTCAAGCATTTAGTCACATAGTCACCGATATCTCTCTTCATACCAGGCCACCAATACTGAAGCTTCAGGTCGTGATACATCTTTGTACTTCCTGGGTGCATAGCATATACACTAGTGTGTGCCTCTTTTAGAATACTAGCTTTCAATTCCCCATCATCCGTACACAGTCTTCCTTTGTAGTCTGAGACACCCATCTGCTTTCACCCCATAGTCGATTGCTTTTCCCTCGAGATCTTGCTCATAATAGCGATAACTTTTCATCTGTCTTTTGCCCATATAGTATCTGTATGTGAGTTTGGCCTCACTTGCAACTCAGCCAAAATAGCTCCATCTCGAATCAAAGATAGATGGGCATTCAATGATCTCAAGGCTGTCATGGATTTTCTGCTCAAAGCATCAGCAACTACATTTGCCTTCCCAGGATGGTAGTCAATTACACAGTCATAATCCTTCAGGAACTCAATCCATCGCCTCTGTCTAAGGTTGAGCTCCTTCTGGGTTGGCAAATATTTTAGGCTCTTGTGGTCTGTGTAAACGTAGCACTTTTCACCATACAAATAATGCCTCCATATCTTCAGTGCGAAGATAATTGCTGCAAGCTCTAGATCATGGGTAGGGTAGTTCTGTTCATGTGGCCTTAGGTATGCGGAAGCATAGGCGATCACTTTCCTCTTGCATCAACACACACCCTAACCCATTATGAGAGGCATCACCAGAACCACAAAATCCTTCCTCGACCTTTGTTAACACCGTGCCTCTGTCAACATAGCCTTTAACTTCTCAAAGCTGTCCGCACTTGTCATTCCAGTCAAATCGACATTCTTGTATAACAACTTGGTCATTGGAGCGGCTATTAGGAAAATCCTTCACAAATCTTTTGTAATACCAGCTAGCCCCAAGAAGCTTCGACCTCGATTGTGTTTCCGGGAGGCTTCCATTCCATCATCGCTTCTATTTTCTTGGGATCCACCTAATCCCATCGGTGACACTATGTGTCCAAGGAATGCAATCTCATTCACCAAAAGTCACACTTGGACAACTTAGCATACGACTTCTTTTCACAGGTTTGCAGAACAATCCTCAAATGTTCATCATGTTCTTCCCTGGTCTTGGAGTACACCAGAATGTCATCAATAAAAACCACTACGAACCGATCTAGTTATGGATGGAAGATACGGTTCATAAGGTCCATGAACGCCACTGGTGCATTTGTTAGGCCAAAGGGCATCACCAGAAACTCATAATGCCCATACCGGGTCCTGAATGCAGTCTTGGGCACATCTACATCTTTCACCCTCACCGATGATACGATCCGAGATCAATCTTAGAAAATACTCCCGCTCCCTTGGTGATCAAACAGATCATCAATTCTAGGCAACGGATACTTGTTCTTCACGATCACTTTATTCAACGCCGGTTCAGAATCAATACATAGCCTCAAAGTCCCATCCTTCTTCTTTACAAAGACCGAGCTCCCCATGGTGACACATTGGGCGTATGAACCCCTTATCTAGCAACTCTTGCAAGAGTTTTCAACTCCTCAATTCGATGGGTGCCATCCTATAAGGAGCAATGGAAATGGGTGCTGTAGCAGTGTCTCAATAGCAAATTCGACTTCCCTTTCTGGTGGCAAACCAGGCAACTCTTCAGGAAATACTTCTGGGAAGTCTCTCACTGTGGGTATGTCACTCAAGTTTGGCTTAGCCTGCCTAGTATCCACCACATGTGCTAGGTAGGCTTCACAGCCTTTTCTCATCATTCTTCTTGTGATGGTGAGATGACATTGGACAGGAAATCTATCCTTTCCCCTACAACTGTGATCTCATTACCCTCAGGGGTTTTCAAAGAAATTCTCTTCAATTTGCAATCAACTATTGCCTGATGACGTGACAACCAGTCCATTCCCAAAATCACGTCAAACTCATGGAAAGGCAACTCAATCAAGTCTGCCAAGAATTCATACACTTGAATCCTTAACGGCAACCTTTGTATACCTTATTCACCACTACATTGTGGCCCAATGGATTAGTGACCGAATGTCTTGGTCACTCTCCCTACTAGTATCCCCTTTCTACGGGTAAGTTGATGCAAATGTAGGAATGTGTGGATCTGGATCCACCAATGCATGCACAGGAGTATTGTAGAGGAGAACGCACTCGATGACGTCCGGGCATCTTGCTCCTCTGAGCTCTCAAGGCATAATTTCGCGGTGGTACATTATCCGGCCTCTCTGTGGCTCGATCTGAGCCTCGAGATGGTCCCACAGCTTCGGATTTACCAGACCTTCTACCCCTTGGTGGTGTAGGAGCAGTCTGCTCTACTTGTGTCGGAGCATTTGTAGTAGTTCTGCGTGGCGTTCCTCGATTGATGTTCTGTCGACCCACATCTCAAGCAAGCACCAGTCACTCTCCAACATTCCCTTGTGCCATTTCTCGGTGTGGACACGCAGAAGATCCGGGCTGGTCCCTAAACCCCATCCTGGAGAGCGCGCCCGATGGTGTGGACTGACCCCTCCTAGGGGTGAAATGTGGCCTGGGCCCCTGAGACTGACCCTGACCCTGTGGCTGACCCGAACTCTGTGCAAGAGGACCCTTAAACTTCTTCCCAAATCCAGGGGTGGAACTAGACTGACCTGGTCCCCTCTTCTTGTCTCTCCCTTACAGTCCGCTCATTGATTCTCACTTTTTCAACCCTTATTGCAGCTTCCACTAGCTTGCTAAATGTGATTCCCAAGGCGGTGGTGTATCTTGATATTGTCATTCATCCCTCTTGAATCTCTTGCACCTTTCAGCCTCATTAGGGACTATCTCCCTTCGTAGCGGCTTAATCGGACGAATTCTTTCTCATACTCAACATCGACAATTGTCTGCCTCGGGTTAATAAATTCCCTTCTTCTCTCTTCCGGTATCCACATATTTCTTCTTGAACTCAGAGAGGAAGAAGTCCCAAATTCTGACTGGCTGCACTTCATCGACACGATGTCCCACCATCCGTAGGCATCGCCTTGTAACAAGGATATAGCGACTTCTAAGTTACGCTCGGGGTGCGATGGAGTTGTTTTAAGACTCTGCCTGTTCGGTTCAACCAATTCTGAGTCATCTTCTCTCTTGCCATAGAAGTCCACACTCCAAATTTTCTTAACCTTTCAGTGTGATTTACTGTGGAGGTGGTGGTGGTGGTGGTGCTGGCATTACCTCACCATCTGTCTCAAAGAAGTCGGCCATTTGTTGGAACATGGCTGTGGAGGCCGAAAGGTGCTCGCTTGAGTGGCGGAGCATTCTCTCATGCCTCCAGCCTCACCGCAGTGGAGCATGACTCTCCACTTCCTCCTCAACGGCTCTCGAGAGGAAGGATCCATATCCTATTCAAAATAAGAAAGATAAACAGATCTGCATTAGTGTCACCGACTCTTACAAATGCAATGCATGGTATGGACTCAATCTAGGCGAACGCCTAAACCGTGCTCGATACCACTAAATGTGACACCCTTACCCGTACAGTATACCCGAGTAAGTAAAGCCACCAGGTGTAACGGCACACTCTAATATTTCTCAATTAATTTAGAAAATGCTTTTGCACATAATTTATGAAATACAAATTATTTAAACCATTTATAAAAAGTATCATGCATTTAAGGTTACGAAAAATTTTAAGAAAATCATGCGGAGTACCGGATAAAAATGGAGAAACTGCTCTTGAACTGTTAAAAACACTTCCAATACTTTTATTTCATCATCTCCAACTCCAATATCCCAAAATCTCAACAATATTTCTCAAACATTCATTATCAACACCAAATTCAATATCATGATTTCCACATTTCAATTTCCATTTTCATTCATCATTCACATGTGATGTTCGCATGTAAATCACAAGTAAACATCTACTTTTCCATTAACAAATACAATTTTCATAATTTACATATACATCAAAATATATTACATGAGATCAAATACATATGAGAAAATACAAATCTACTACAAAATATCAAAATGACAAATCGACACCTAGTGCCCTACCGATGCAATCGCAGTAGTGAGGTGACAGACATCGAGCAGAATCGGATGGACTCACCTACCGTGGTCTACTGGGCTCACGATCGGGATCTCCAGTACTACGCGTGGCAAAGCAACGCGCTAAGCAATAATGCTTAGTGGTGCAATAATATAATAGAAGAAAATAGCAAAAAAATAAATGTGTATGCAAAGTGTATGCTTTCTTTGTTTGATTTTGGTATATTCATTAATTCATTAACTTTGTTCACTTTTATTCATTTGGTTGCCCCAAGTAACCTACACTAGACGCATCGGATCGATAACGGGTAACCGCACGGGTACCTAGTACTCGCCGTCACACCATTGGTTGCATATGCATCTCCCGGTGTGTACTAACAATGTCAGAATAATGTCGAGCACAAGGCCAAGTCTCAATGTAAAGTCGAATGGCTAAAAGCCATGAAATCACAGAATGGCATTGTTGCCATGTGCGATCGCTAACGGAACCCTATTGGCATGCCAAACTATCCAAACCAATCTTGTTAGGTATACTAGGGCATTTGAAACTCTTAAATTTGTCAATTTGTGAATTTCAACTTTTTGGTGTCACTATTCATCATTGGTCAACAAAAATGTTGACTTTTAGAATAAAAATGTGTACATTGCCTTTGGCACTCCCAACATACCACATTTGGTGTTTAAAACTTGTTGGCATTAAGTGTTAATGCAATTTCAAAGTGTAACCCACACTAGCAGAAAATTTCAGTTTTGATGCCCTAACTTCACTGTTCCATTGGACACTGTTACTGTTGGAATTTGAAGAAATGTAAAACATGAAAGTTGTTCCTTATTTTGTCTAGTTGAATTTCCTTTTTTGAATCACTCCATTTGGAGTTTTGTAGCTCCAGATATGGCCCAAAACCCAAGCTGGCCGGATTTCAAATTCTGCAGATTTACCATATCTACAGTAACATGAACAGTGACTTGAGTCACTTGGTTGACTGGGTTCTGGCCATAATTTGGGGTAGGTTCCTTCATGAAAGTTGTTTGTCTATGTCTTAACTTGTTGCTGTAAAAATTTCAGACCAATTGACCAAATCTACAGTGAGTTATGGCCAAATGAACAGTTACTGTTCATTTGGTCAAATTCTGCAGAGGCAGTTTCAGGGTTCCGGATTGGGGCCAAGTTTTGGTCCTCTTGCTTTGGTCTTTTGGGCATGGTTTCTTCAGCAAAAATGTGCCATTATAAGCCTAGTTTCATGTCCAATTGGCCAAAATTCAATTGGACTTACACAGCCCAAGTTATGGCTGTGCAAAGGGACTGAAATTTCAGTCCCTATGCTGCTGTCCATAGGGCAGATTTCACCTCACTTTGCCATAGCATTTTTCAGTCCCATTTATGGTCAACATATCTAAAATGGTCACTAATTGACCATTACAATGTGCCCTAACAATTTCCTAAGCCAATTCACATTTTCACCCTTCCAAATCCTAATATCCAACTAAATTTACTCATGAACTTAATTAACATACTTAGTTTAATGTCCATGTGTTTTAATACTTTAACCATCATTTCTAGCCACTTTAAATTTATCAAAACAATCAACCTCATACTTCCATAGGGCTGCTGAAAATTTAAAGTACCATAACTCATGTAATTTACTTCAATTCTTTAAAATTTCTTAGCTCAAATGATATTCTAACTAAGATTAAAAGAAGGAGAATGAAGTTTGTAGCACTAACCTCACTTAGGGCAGATTTTTCCCACCTCTAAACTTCACTTTCCTTCACTTTCAAGGCTGCCAAAAGGTTGTTTAAGGTGTGGAGTAAAATTTTAATGAAGAGAGGTTAGGGTTTTGTGGTGAAACAAGGGAGAAATTAAGCTTGAGAAGTGAGGTTTAATGGAGTTTGAGAGAGGGAGAGAGGTTCACGTTTTGGCTGCACTAAGGAGAGAAGGATGGCTGCTGAAATTTTGTTGAATTTGGTCTTCTCTTATCTCTTTTAATGGTTAGTCAAACAATGGCTTAAGTGTGATTGGTCCAACTTTTTAAATGATGTCATTTTTGCCTTATTTTTGCATTTTCTTTTCTTTTCTTCCACTACTCATTTCAATTTTCATTTCTAGTAATATTTCTTCATATTTGATGTCATATTAATTATTTACTCAACTGGGCAAGTCGGCCAAAAATCACCTCGAAGGCGAAATGACCAAAATGCCCTCCGCTTGGCTTAACGGGTCAAAATTGTCTGCTGATTGAAAAATTTTTCTAAGTATTTTCTTGGCATTCTAATGCCATGGGAACCTCAATTACCCTTCTCTGGAGTCCCAAAAATTATTTTATAATTTTTCCCGGTCTAGGGCTCCTCGTAGAACCGCAACTTCCCTCCTGCTACCCATCGCTTGGGCACCTCTGCTTGACTCGCTTGTATTTTATTTCTAAAATTTTTACTAAATTTTTTTTATTAATATTTGAGTTAATTAGGGTTCCTAACTTTAGTTTAAATATTTTTCCGGACGTTCTAGCTGTCCGGACCGACACCGGTCACCGGAACAGTAGAATGTACGGAGTGGTTACCGGGAGGGTGTTACAGCTTTTATGCCAATTATGTGATATCATGGCTTTTTAGCCATACTGACTGCATACATGGTTGACGTTCTGCGTCCCATGGTATGACGGCCCGAGGCAATCGCGGTGTCGATGCCAACGACCCGTTATCCATCGATGCGTCTAGTATAGGTTACTTGGCGATCAATTAAAGTATTATTCAATTCAGCTAAGTTAAGTTAAGTATAATGAAAATCCAAAGACAATTCAATTAAGAATAGAATCAAAAAGCAAAAGAGATTAGCAACAGAAACAAAACCAAAATATAAATTGCGAACTGCATGCACTTGAAATACAATACAGATAGAATAAATTATATACCCACTAGTATTACTGAAAAGTTATAAACTAAGCACTTCCAAAGAGGAACAAACTAGTATATAAGATCGTTGATACTGGAAATGCCATACCAAATTAAATTGATTCTTGAGTATCTGAATTATCATTTATTTATTTCTTTACTTGTATATATTATTTCTGGTTATATTATTGCACCACTAAGCAGAAATGCTTAGCGCGATGGAATTGCTTCCTCGCACAGGTACTGAAGGTAAAACCAGTAGACTGTCGACTGAGATTTTTGGAGTCCAGATCTGCAGAAGTGTCAGAAGAGTTCAAGATTGTCACCTCCTCAGCAATGCATGTAGATAGGGCTCATTTTATACATGTTATGTATATTGTTTATTCCTAGCACATTGTAAATTATTTGTATGTCTTGTACAAAATAAACTCATGTAATTAACCTATGAATTATGGAAGCTATTCAAAGTAAGTATTTTAGTATGTGAATTGAATTTGAGTTATAATGAGATTATACTTGTGAATATCGAGATATTGAAAATCTAATGAGATTTCTGAGAAATCTGGATACTGTATTGAGATACATTATGTTTGAAAATTTTTGAGACTATTAAGTTTGAGAAATTGAGTATATATTGAAATTGTCTTTGGCAGGTTCAGAAGAACTGTTAGTCCAAATTACAGCCGACACTTTGTCGGATTATCGTTAAAATTTTTGAAATTTCCAATTTAGTTAGATTTTGATAAAAGTAAAAATAGCCTAAATCTTCAATAAAGTTTTTGAATAAATAAATCAAGAACTGTAATGAAATCAGATAAAATAGAGTGCTCCGGCACACTGAGTGGCATAACTTGCTCGGCTACACTGTAGTCGGGTAAGGGGTGTCACACCAGGACAGATAGATTTAATCAGAAAAGAGTTTCTAATGAGAAAATCTTTTTAATCAAGAACTAAAATTAAAAGAGAACATAATATTCATAGCAAATGGGGTTTGACATAAACCATGACTCCAGCTCGATTTGGGATTTTGTAACAGAGAGATTCTAGTGCATGGTAACATATGATTATAGGTTCATTTAAGGTAAACCTTATTACTAATTGGGTGGCCATGGCATGCTATGCTAGGTGTTAACCATGGTCTATGAGGTGTATAAAATGATTTAGAGAAATCATTTATAGTAAGAAAGAGTTTTGATGATATTAAGAGTTGATATCATGTCTCATTGCTAATTAGTGATGAGCCTAGTAAGTCACACAAATACACAAGTAATCACCAAATTAAATATGATTTAATTAATTAATTAAAGAGTTTAATTGATTAATTAAATAGGTTTGATTTGCAATTAGATTGCAAAGTCCCTAGCATGGCTTGAAACCAAATCTAGATTATTGGATGTATAGTATAAGTTGAATTTATATTTAAAGTGTTTAAATATGAATTTAATTAATAATAAATTAATTAATAGAGATTAATTAATTAATTTATATTTGATATAAATTGATTAGAAGAAGAGAAGTAATTATTTTGGGTTGAGAACTTAAAATTCAGACACTGGGGTATTTTGGTCATTTCATAGGATGACATGTGGCATTGTGAGATGGTGACACATGGCACTACACATAAGCTTGCCATATGTCTTTTAATCATGTAAGATGATTAAAATCAAGATTAAATATAGGTTTGACATTTGGCACAATGTGATTGGGTCAATTAAACCTAGAGCCAATCAGAAGGTGACATGTGGCAAGGGTTTTAAGTGGTGACCTAGCCATATAAGTGTAAGGATGAAAGAACAAAATAAACAAGCTACTCATTCTTTCTTTGGTGCCGCCACGCTTGGCTGCCTCTCCCTCTCTTCTTCTTCATCTCTCAACAATTCAAAGAGATTAGCTAACAATCTCTTGAATTAAAAATACTAGAAATAGTTTTAGTGTCCTGTTTGCATTTGTAATCTCTCAAAAGGTAAAACTTGATTTTCTAATTCATAGAAAAAGCTTTAGAAGCTGTTGAAGGGCTGTCATTGGTGATCTTGGTGTGGACAAGCTAAAGGGACAACATCTGGTGTCCTAGACGCATCCCAAAGGTGCCGAACACACTACAGTGCATCAAAAGGTTAGTGCACTTGTTCTTGATCTAATCTAGGGTTCTAATGAATTAATATGTTAATTCTAAAATCTTAAATGGAAAATGCATATCCAAAAATATATTAAAAGAGTTTTAATATGTTGTTTACCATTGAAATCAAATAGATAAAAATAAATCTTGCATGATGCATGTGACCCTAGATGAAAAATTTTGAATTTCAAAGATCTAAACTTATGTTTTTCATGCTTCCGCTCCTTAAAATGGTATCAGAGCCACTATATTTGCCATTTAGATTGTTGATTATATGATTTAATTGTGTGTTTTGATCATGAGATGATAGATCCATTGCTGGTTGCAAAGGAAAGGTGGCGGCATGGTGATGAACACCAATGCTGCGCACACTTTGTGGTCTCTAATGGTGTGCACAAGTTTTGGTTTTTTAAATCTATAATTGTTGTATGATCTAAGGTTCATCCTATAACTAATTAAAATGTTTAATTAGGCATTTTAATCACACAATTAAATTTTGATTCAAATCTGAATTTTAAAAGTTGTTTGAATGTGATTCAAATCTGAATTTTTAAAGTTGTTTGAATGTGATTCAAATCTGAATTTTAAAAGTTGTTTGAATGCGATTCAAATCTGAATTTGTAAAGTTGTTTGAATGTAATTCAAATCTGAATTTTAAAAGTTATTTGACTGCGATTCAAATCTGAATTTTTAAATTTGTTTCAATCATATTCAAATATGGATTTTTAAGTTGAATATGAGATATTTAATTTAATTTAAGTATGTATATTTTATTTAATTGTTAACTAGTGATATGCAAGATGGATGATCATAGACTATAAAAGACCAATGTGATTGCATTTATTTCTTTTATGTTTCTTTGGGTTGTAAATTAATTAATTTATTTTAATTTATTTTGGGCATGTATTATTAAGGTTGTAATAATTTTTGGGTTGTAATTTCATTTATTTAGTTCATGTAAATTCGCCTTGGTAGGCCAAGGATTACTATATAATTGGATTGGAAGAAGTTCAAGGAGGTCAAGAGCATTGGTAAGACCAGTGGGAGGAATTCAAGATCAAGTGTTGATTATGTACTCCTTCAGCAACTTTTGTATGAAATGCACCTAGGAATGCCCTGATTTAATTCTTGGTGGCTTAGAATTGAATCCCTTAGAAAGTCCATGATCATACCATATTTATTTATTATCCATGAATGCATGAGATGTATGAGAATGTATGCAAGTATATGATATATGCATGCTAATTAGATAATGTGCAAAGTGAGACCTTAATAGTAATTAGGATGACCACAAAATCTTCCAAACAAATGATTAAGTTGGAAATGGTATAATTAAAGTAATTATAATATGGGCCCTCCATTGGGGCAATTATTTTAAGAAATTTTAAATACTTGCATATGATGTAATTAATTTAAGAGATTTTTTTAAGAATAATTGTTAAGCATGAGATGTTGTAAAATATGTAAATGGTTTGGTGGCCAATATTGGATGTACCTGAGGACATTAAAATTATTTGCATAATTACTGGCTCAATGGGATCAACTTAACTAATGCAAGATAAGTCAATAATGGATGTACCTGAGATTTTGAGCATTACGGGCTAGGTAAAGGATTGAACCTCACATGAGATGTGATGGGCAAGGAGTTACTCACTTATAGTTTATTGTAATTCCAATAATGAATGTACCTGAGGATGATCAATAGAATTATAAGAATTCAATCACCCACTAGAAATCCATCCAACTAGGATTTCCATTTTTTACTTTGGAAGTGTAGGATTCGTT
The DNA here is from genome assembly GCF_030052815.1 of Hevea brasiliensis. NCBI lineage: Eukaryota > Viridiplantae > Streptophyta > Magnoliopsida > Malpighiales > Euphorbiaceae > Hevea > Hevea brasiliensis. The sequence goes on along the minus strand of NC_079497.1, from coordinate 34,373,966 downwards.
AAGTTAGTGGGAGGACTAATTTGATTAAAAGATCATAATTATTTTGGTTAATTACATGATACATTTACTAATTAATCTAGTTATTTTCTATAGTTAAATTTTCTGATAAAAATGAGCACAGAATAACCACCACCATCCAATATCCTTGCAAGCATACTTGATCGCAATAGGTTGACAGGACCTAATTTATCTGATTGGATAAGAAATTTGAAATTTATCCTAAACCTTGAACATATAGGATATGTTTCTAGACTCAAATGTTCTTGGTCCCTTACCTCCAGAGGCCACACAAGAGGAACATGAAACTTTGGATAAGTGGAAGGAGCATGATATGAGAGCCAAGTATTACATGCTTGCTTCTATGAGTAATGAGTTACAGAAGCAGCATAAGAACATGTAGAGTGCGAGTGAGATCCTCCTTCACCTACAAGAGTTGTATAGTGAGCACAACAGGAATGCTAGGTATGAGATATCTAGACAGCTGTTCCGTATGAGGATGTCTGAGGGACAGAATATTGGGAATCATGTCCACAAGATGATTCGGCTGATTGAGCAGTTGAAACATCTTGACTTTAACATGGATTTCCAACTACAAACGGATTTGATCCTTTAGTCCCTTCCTAAGTGTTTTGGGAATTTTGTGACAAATTTCCATATGACTAAACAGGAATGCACCCTAGCTAGTTTACTCAACATGCTAGTTATTGGTCAAAAGAATATGCCAGGCAATAAAGGAAAAGAGATAGCTCTGATTACATCATCTTTTGTTGGAAAGTCCAACAAGAAGAAGGACAATTAGAAAAAGAAACCTCAAGTTCCAGGATCTTCCAAGAAAATAGCTAAATAGAAAGGGAAGACTAAAGCTGATGGAGGCAAAGGAAAGTGTTTCCACTACTAGAAAGATGGGCACTAGAAAGGGAACTGCCCGGGGTTTAGCAATACAAAAGAATGCAATGCCATGATAAAAATCAATTCAAGTTCAAAATATATTTGGCACTTAAGGTTAGGTCATGTTGCAGAAGATAGGATTGCAAAGTTAGAGAAAATGGAGATTTTATCCTCATTAGGTTCTGGAGCTACTTCAACTTGTGAATCCTGTCTTCAAGGTAAAATGACTAGATCACCCTTTATTGGACAAAGACTAAGAGCTGAAAATATTTTGAAGCTAATACATAGTGATGTATGTGGTCCATTTAAAGAAATGGCTAGGGGCGGTTTTCATTATTTTATTACCTTTACTGATAATAAATCAAGGTTTGGGTATTTGTATTTGATGAAATACAAACATGAATCCTTTGAAAAGTTTAAAGAATTTAAATCTAAAGTAGAAAATCAAATAGGAAAAGTATTAAAGCTCTTCGATCAGATCGTGGAGGTGAATACTTGAGTATTGAAATTGATGAATACTTGGGAGAGCATGGCATTGTTTCCCAGTTGACTCCTCCAGGAACACCAAAGCTGAATGGTGTATCTGAAAGGAGAAATCGTACCCTATTGGATATGGTATGTAGTATGATGAGCTATACTGACATGCTAATCTCTTTTTGGAGATTTGCATTAGAATCAGCTTTGTGTATTCTGAATAGGATTCCAACAAAATCAGTATCTTCCACACCTTATGAGATATCGAATGGAAAAAAACCAAGTCTTAAGCATGTTAAGGTTTGGGGTTGTCCAGCTTATATTAAAAAGCTGAACACTGATAAATTGGAAACCATATCAGAAAAGGGTCAATTTGTTGGATATCCAAAAGATAGTTTTAGATATTATTTTATTTGCCTACATAACAAAAGGTTGTGATAAGTAGAGATGCCACATTTCTTGAACAACAATTTGTTCAAAAAGGAGGCAAAGGAAGGCAAATAGAGTTGGAATTGGAGAATTCTGACCAACCAACAGATCAGATGGATATAGATCCATCTAGTCAACCTACACCTAATTATGAAACATCTACAGCTATTCCTCGTAGAACAACCAGGGTATCTCATCCACTAGTGAGATATGGTTTCCTTCACGAAGAAGAACAAGAGTTGTCTACTCATGAAGAAGTAGATCATGGAGATGATCCACTTACCTATGAGGAAGCTATATCACTCTTCAAAATGGATTGATGCTGTGAAATCTGATATTGATTCCATGTATAAGAATCAAGTTTGGGATCTTGTTGACCCACCTGAAGGTATTATACCTATAGGGAACAAATGGGTTTTCAAGAAGAAAATTGGTTCTGATGGAAAAATAGAGACCTATATGGCAAGGCTAGTAGCGAAAGGGTTTCGCCAAAGGCAAGGAATCGACTATGAGGAGACTTTCTCGCCTGTTGCCATGCTTAAATCAATTAGAATTCTATTAGCAATAGCTGCATACTATGATTATGAGATTTGGCAGATGGATGTCAAAACAGCTTTTCTCAATGGGTACATTGAAGAAAATATTTTCATGGAATAATTTAGGGGTTTTGAATCCCAAGATGGTTCCAAAGTGCGCAAGCTAAAGCGATCCATTTATGGGTTAAAACAAGCTTCGAGGAGTTGGAACATCTGTTTTGATGAAGCCATTAAATCATTTGGTTTTATAAAAAATGAAGATGAGCCATGTGTATATAAGAAGATTAGTGATAGTGCTATCACTTTCCTTGTCTTATATGTGGATAATATTCTGTTGATAGGTAATGACACAGGTATGTTGACAACTGTAAAGGTATGGTTGTCAAATATATTCTCCATGAAAGACTTAGGGGAGGCAACCTATATTCTTGGGATTCACATCTATAGAGATAGAGCAAAAAGAATAATTGATTTATCCCAAAGTCTATACTTGGAAAAGCTGTTAAAGAGGTTTAACATGCTTGATTCAAAGAGAGGATTGTTTCTAGTGAGACATGGTATCTGTCACACCTTATCCCTGGTAAGGCATGACATGTTCCCGTAGCATACCTAAGGAATTACTGAACTCCACCTACTGATAACCCCTTATTTATGCTACAAAGGATTTTAAAAAAAATCATAACTTTTTATCTTATCAATTCTTTTGCGGAAAACTGCATGAGAATAGTTAAAATTACATGTAAACATTCATTGGAAATAATGATAGACTAAATATTATAAAAGTTACATTTTCATAAGTCTCAAAGTAAAATACAAAATAGTTACAAACATAAAATGTGATAGCAATGCAATGCTTTTAAATACAAACTCCTCAATGTCCGTATATCCATACATATAGGTACAAAATACATCAAAAGAAATCACAAGGGTATACCTAACATAAATACCCACAAATAATACCAAAATGTTGCTTTCAAGTCTCTCACTCGACAGCCTTCTCCTTTCCCTTACCTATGACAGCATAAAGAAGCTATCGCTGAGTATGTCACTCAGTGGTGTACAACTAATAACTTTAAAACTTAAGGCAAAATATAATTTGTCAAAGCAAAAAAATCACATTTTTCTTAAACATGAAAACTTCACAATAGTTCTAAGTCCATAAGAGCCATTTATTGGAATAACATTTCAAATGAGAAATCACACTTCATAAATCACAATTCACAAAGCATTAGTGTTGCCAACATCAACACACAGTTTAGGCCATGACACAAAATTTCATGATCAGTGCCTTGTTGTACACCACGACAAAGCAATCTCAACCTCACTAACCGTTATTAATGAGGGAAGGGCTAGCTAGCTAATGAGTACTCATGTAGTCTTACCCCACTAACCATTATTAATGGGAGACATAATCAATATCAATTATCAACCCCAAGTAGCCATTACTATTGGGGAGTTTCGAAAGGGACTGTCATGCTAACTGTGGTTTTAAAACAGTTTCAAAAAATTTCTCACTCAACAATCACATTTATAAACTAATAAACACATTTAAATTCATCATAATATCCATATAAAGGTGGCAACACCCAAATTTCTTAAATACAAGAGAAAAACCATATTTCAATCAAAGTAAACTTGTTCAAAGAAAACTCATTCAAATAAACACATTCCAAGCAATTTACAAGTTTAAAAATGAAGAAAAGGTTAGTTGTGCACAAACCTTCAATGCTCTCCTTTCTCTTTACTCACTATTCCTTGTCCGTCCCAACCTCTTTCTCTACTGAAAATAAACAAATAAAATGTCTCAATACGCATCTCAATTGTTGCCAAGAACTCATAACATGAATGTCTAATGCATCCCAAATTAGCTTTGTAAATTTTTGAAAATTTTGGTTTTGGACAACTTAGTGCCACAATATTTGAATTTAATTTTTACCTAGTTTTGATCATAATTTGGTGAGGTATTCTTCATGAAAATTGTTCATCTAGGTCTTAACTTTATTTTCCTTTTTGAATCACCTAATTCGAAGCTGTGTAACTCAAGTTATGCCCAAAACACGATTACTATTCACGTCACTATTCATGCTGCAGATTTAGTTCTGTCAGATTTATCGATCCAACTTCGTTTAGCAATTTGATCAAGTTAAGTCCATAATTTGGTCTAATTTCTTCATATGAAATATTCTACTATGTCTTAGGTTTCCATCGGTTCAAGAATTGCCTAAATTAGAGTTTTCTAGAGAGAGTTATGGCCATGCAAAGTTTACTGTTCATATGGTAAATCTACAATTCTACAGATTCAGTGATTCAAATTTGCTCAGCAATTTGATTGGGTTAAGTCCATAATTTGGACTCAAGTTCTTCATATGAAATGTTATACTATATCTTAGGTTTCCATTGGTTTAAGAATTGCCTAAATCAAAGTTTTCTAGAGAGAGTTATGGCCATGCAAAATTTACTATTCTTATGGTCAAATTTTGCAGGTTTCAGATTTCTGTCTCCAAGTTCAAGGCTCATTTTGGATAGCTTAAGGTCATTTTCAGGGCAAGGTATCTTCATGAAAATTCTAGTCCTATGTCTTAAGTTTCGTTTTCAATTAGTTTCACCCCAATTAGAGTTGTGTAGCTTAAGTTATGGGCTTCCAAACACACTGAATTCAATGTGCAAAATTCTGCCCTAAGTTCAAATTTTCATTTGTTCAATTACTTCCACTAACCAATCTCAATTCACATTTAATTCACCCAAAATGACTATAATTTAGCATTAACACATCAATGGCACTTCCTAGCACAAAACCTATAATTTTCAAACACCAAAGTTTGCAATTTCCCTAATCCTACCATTTTCTTACCTTCATTCATCAACCTAATGTCAATTCAAACTAAATAAACCTCAAATGACCATAATTTAATACTACACACACCAATTTCACTCTCTAGCACCAAAACCCAATTTTCCCATGAACCCAAATCTTCCATAATTTAATTTATGCAATCCCATGAAATCTTACTACTCCCAATCATGCATACTACCTCAATCTAACTTAGATTTTTCATCAATTTAACTAAAATACATCAAAACCCTAATTTTTCCTAAGTTGGCCAAAACCATAGTTTAGGTTCCATGCATCTTTCCTTTCAATTTCTCATGAAATTTCATCATAAGGTAACTTCATTCAAGGCTCATACAACTAATCTAACATGAAAAGAAACTTACCTCAAGTGACCACTTCTAATCTTCATTTTCTTCTAACTCTTTTGTTCTCTTAGCTTCTAATCTCTCAATGAAAGATAAATTTGATGTTTTCTACCAATTAGATAGAAAACCCATGGAGAAAAAGTGGGAAAAATCAATGGTTGAGAGAGGTTGTAAGTGGAAGAATGAAGAGAGAAGAAAGAAAAGAGAGGGAGAGGAGGTGTGTGGGGGGCAACTAAATGAGAGAGGGAGGAAGATGGCTTCCTTTTATACTTATCCCAATTATTTATTTATTTAATTAATTTTTGTTGAGTTGTCCAAAGCCCATTGGTCCTAAAATTTTAATTGGGTCAAAATGGACCTAAAATTTTAGATTTTTATTTCTTTTATTTTCCTTTTACTTTATACTTGAATTCTTTTCCTAAAAAAATTATTCCATAATTCAATTCATTAATTTCACTTAAATTAATTAACATTTTGGTCAAAAGTGAGGTGAATTGACCAAAATATCCCTCATCGGTTCATAATCCCTCTTTTTTAATATACCCGGCGAATCCTTATATTTTTGGGTCACTTGAATTTTTATTATGTCTATCTCAATTAATTTTATATTTATTTTTGGTCCTCAAGGTGTCTTTAAATAATACTAGTCATGGACCAAAAATGGTACTATTCATAACACGGAGGTTCGGAGTGTTACAGTATCCACCTTTCTAAAGAGATGTCTCCAAAGACACTTGAAGAAAGAGATAAAATGGTCAGGATTCCATATGCTTTGGCTATTGGAAGTTTGATGCATGCAATGTTCTGTACTAGGCCAGATATCGCATAAGCTGTTAGTTTGACTAGCAGGTATCAATCCAATCTAGGTTTGGAACACTGGATAGCTATCAAGAATATCCTTAAGTATTGAGAAGAACTAAGGATTTATTCTTGATATATGGAGGTGGTGACTTGCAATTGGATGATTATACTAATTCTGATTTCTAATCAGATATCGATGATAGAAAGTCTACCTCTAGGTTTGTGTTCATTTGTAATGAAAGTGCAATTAGTTGGAAGAGTTCCAAACAGAGTACGACTGCAAATTCCACTATCGAGGCTGAGTATATTGCTGCATCAGATATTGCAAAAGAAGCTGTATGGATATAAGGAACCTCGGTCTCACTAGAAATCCAAACACATAGAAAGGCGCTACCACATTATCAGAGAGATAGTTGGGCAAGGCGATATAGCCATGCATAGCCATGTAGAAAACAGCATTAGCTGAAAAATCTAGCTGATCCATTCATTAAGCCTTTGTCACAAGCTCAATTAGACCGACATCTTAAGATGATGGGTCTAAGGTATTATAATGAATGGCTCTAGTACTAGTGGGAGATTGTTAGTAGTATGCCCTAGAGCATATCATTTAGTATATATCTTGTACATGTTTTATTAATAAAAAGGCATTCTCACTTTTCCATTTACATAATATATTTATGTGTAATAGAAAAGGTCCATTGATATTTTGTTAGAAATTTTATTCTTAAGTTGTTAAGAATATGAGTGACAGTATTTCTAGCACAAAGTATCATAAATTGGTTCACAATCGAGGATACTTCACAATAAGGACAAGACTTATCCAGAAAGATTATAATCATGTTTGTTCCCAAGTTATTTATATGAGATGTAAATAAGATGGAATGGTGAGTCTCATGCCATATAACAAACATGATAGGCACTTATACATGATAAGTAGGTCGAACCAGTGACACTTATGACAAGCATATGGAGTTTACTCTTGTCAATGTATTGTCATAAATCATATCAGTGCATATAATCTTTAGACCTGAGAAAGCACAGTTATCTTATATATAGGTAGTTTGAGTTTGATACTGTTTTCATACTTGTAATGTGTATGGGTATATGGGCATGTGTTGGCTCCTACTAGTTATATATGGAGGTAGGAGTTGATCAAGATGGGATCTGTTACCCTAAGTAAATAGGGATAAAATCCTATGTTCATTTAATTATTCTTGATGTTTCACATTCCTGATCAGGACAGATAGATTTAATCAGAAAAGAGTTTCTAATGAGAAAATCTTTTTAATCAAGAACTGGAATTAAAAGAGAACATAATATTCATAGCAAATGGGGTTTGACATAAACTATGACTCCAGCTCGATTTGGAATTTTATAACAGAGAGATTCTAGTGCATGGTAACATATGATTATAGATTCATTTAAGGTAAACCTTACTACTAATTGGGTGGCCATGGCATGCTATGCTAGGTGTTAACCATGGTCTATGAGGTGCATAAAATGATTTAGAGAAATCATTTATGGTAAGAAAGAGTTTTGATGAAATGAAGAGTTGATATCATGTCTCATTGCCAATTAGTGATGAGCCTAGTAAGTCACACACATACACAAGTAATCACCAAATTAAATATGATTTAATTAATTAATTAAAGAGTTTAATTGATTAATTAAATAGGTTTGGTTTGCAATTGGATTGCAAAGTCCCTAGCATGGCTTGAAACCAAATCTAGGTTATTGGATGTATAATATAAGTTGATTTTTTATTTAAGGTGTTTAAATATGAATTTAATTAATGAGAAATTAATTAATAGAGATTAATTAATTAATTTATATTTGATATAAATTGATTAGAAGAAGAGAAGTAATTATTTTGGGTTGAGAACTTAAAATTACGACACATGGGTATTTTGGTCATTTCATAGGGTGACATGTGTCACCATGAGATGGTGACACATGGCACTACACATAAGCTTGCCATATGTCTTTTAATCATGTAAGATGATTAAAATCAAGATTAAAGATAGGTTTGACATTTGGCACAATGTGATTGGGTCAATTAAACCTAGAGCCAATCAGAAGGTGACATGTGTCAAGGGTTTTAAGTGGTGACCTAGCTATAAAAGTGTAAGGATGAAAGAACAAAATAAACAAGCTGCTCATTCTTTCTTTGGTGCCGCCACCCTTGGCTGCCTCTCCCTCTCTTCTTCTTCATCTCTCAACAATTCAAAGACATTAGGCAACAATCTCTTGAATTAAAAATACTAGAAATCATTTCTAGTGTTGTTTTTACATCTGTAATCTCTCAAAAGGCAAAACTTGATTTTCTAATTCATAGAAAAAGCTTTAGAAGCTGTTCAAGGGCTGCCATTGGTGATCTTAGTGTGGACAAGCTAGAGGGACAACATCTGGTGTCCTAGACGCACCCCAAAGGTGCCAAACACACTGCATTGCATCAAAATATTAGTGCACTTATTCTTGATCTAATCTAGGGTTTTAATGAATTAATCTATTAATTCTAAAATCTTAAATGACAAATGTAGATCCAAAAATATATTAAAAGAGTTTTAATATGCTATTTATCATTGAAATCAAATAGATAAAAATAAATCTTGCATGATGCATGTGACCCTAGATGAAAAATTTTGTATCTCAATGATCTAAACTTATATTTTTCATGCTTTCGCTCTTTCATATTTTGGGCAGATGAAATTTTGAAATAAAATACTATAAATTATAGCGTTGGGAATTCAAATCAATTTGAGTCTTGGATTCACAGGTTGGTAATAGAGAAATATGAGAAATTAAAAATAACTTGGATCTTGAATCTAGAGATTGAAGACAAGAATCAAAGTACTGAAAGTTAAAATCAACTTGGATCTTGAACCCAAAGGTTGATAACAGAAAATTGAAGTGCTGAAAATTAAAATCAACTTGGATCTTGAATCCAGAGGTTGATAACAAGAATTGAAGTGTTGAAAATTAAAATCAACTTGGATCGTGAATCCAGAGGTTGATAATAATAAGTAAATGTTGAAAATTAAAATAAACTTGGATCTTGTATCTAGAGGTTGATAACAGGAATTAAAGTATAGAAAATTAAAATCAACTTGGATCTTGAACCCAGAGGTTGATAACAGGAATTAAATGCTGAAAATTAAAATCAACTTGGATCTTGAATGCAGAGGTTGATAACAGGAATCAAACTGGTGAAAATTAAAATTAACTTGGATCTTGAACCCAGAGGTTAATAATAGGAAATTAATGCTGAAAATTAAAATCAACTTGGATCTTGAACCCAGGGGTTGATAACAAGAAATTAAATGCTGAAAATTAAAATCAACTTGTATATTGAGCCCAAAGGTTGATGACTAGAAATTAAATGCTGAAAATTAAAATCAACTTGGATCTTGAACCCAGATATTGATAACAGGAAATTAAATGTTGAAAATTAAAATCAACTTGGATCTTAAACCCAGAGGTTGATAACAGGAAATTAAATGCTAAAAATTAAAATCAACTTGGATCTTAAACCCAAAGGTTGATAACAGGAATTTAAAAGCTGAAAATTAAAATCAAGTTGGATCTTGAACCCAGAGATTGGTAACAGAGAATTAAAGTGCTAAAAATTAAAATCAACTTAGATCTTGAACCCAGAGGTTGATAATAGGAAAATTAAATGCTAAAAATTAAAATTAACTTTGATCTTGAACCCAGAGGTTGATAACAGGAAATTAAATGCCAAAAATTAAAATTAACTTGGATCTTGAACCCAGAGGTTGATAACAGGAATATCAAATGCTAAAAATTAAAATCAACTTGAATCTTAAACCCAGAGGTTGATAACAAGAAATTAAATGTTGAAAATTAAAATCAACTTGGATCTTGAACCCAGAGGTTGATGATAAGAAATTAAATTCTGAAAATTAAAATCAACTTGGATCTTGAACTCAGAGGTTGATGACAAGAAATTAAATGCTGAAAATTAAAGTCAACTTGGATCTCCAGAGGTTGATAATAGGAAATTAAATGCAGAAAATTAAAATCAACTTGGATCATGAACCCATTGGTCGATAACAAGAATGTTTAATGCTGAAAATTAAAATCAACTTGGATCATGAACCCAGAGGTTGATAACAGAAAATTAAATTCTGAAAATTAAAATCAACTTGGATATTGGACCCAAAGGTTCATAACAGGAATTTAAATTCTGAAAATTAAAATCAACTTTAATCTTGAACCCAGAGGTTAACGATTAGAAATTAAATGCTGCAAAATTAAAATCAACTTGGATCTTGAACCCAGAGGTTGATGATAAGAAATAAATGCTGAAAAATAATATCAACTTGGATCTTAAACCCAGAGGTTGATAACAGGAATATTAAATGCTGAAAATTAAAATCAACTTGGATCTTGAACCCAGAGGTCGATAACAGAAAATTAAATTTTGAAAATTAAAATCAACTTGAATCTTGAACCCAGAGGTTAATTATAAGAAATTAAATGCTGAAACTTAAAATCAACTTGGATCTTGAACCCAGAGGTAGATGACAAGAAATAAATGCTAAAAAATAAGATCAACTTGGATCTAGAATCCAGAGGTTGATAACAAGAAATTAAATGCTGAAAATTAAAATCAACTTGGATCGCCAGAGATTGATAACAGGAAATTAAATGCTGAAAATTAAAATCAACTTGGATCTTGAACCCAGAGGTTGATAATAGGAAATTAAATTTTGAAAATTAAAATCAATTGGAATCTTGAACCCAGAGGTTAATGATAAAAATTAAATGCTGAAAATTAAAATCAACTTGGATCTTGAACCCAGATGTTGATGACAAGAAATAAATGCTAAAATATAAGATCAACTTGGATCTTGAACCTAGATTTTGATAACAGGAATATTAATTGCTGAATATTAAAATCAACTTGGATCTTGAGCCTAGAGGTTGATAACAAGAAATTAAATGTTAAAATTAAAATCAACTTAAATATTGAACCCAGCCGTTGATAATCGGGAATTAAAGTACTGAAAATTAAAATCAACTTGGATCTTGAACCCAGAGGTTGATAACAGGAATATTAAATGCTGAAAATTAAAATCACTTGGATCTTGAACCCAAAGGTTGTTAACACGAAATCAAATGCTGAAGATTAAAATCAACTTGGATCTTAAACCCAGAGGTTGATAACAGGAAATTAAATGCTGAAAATTAGAATCAACTTGAATCTTGAACCCAGACATTGATAACAGGAATATTAAATGCTGAAAATTAAAATGAACTTGGATCTTGAACCCAGAGGTTGATAACAAGAAATTAAATGCTGAAAATTAAAATCAACTTAGATCTTGAACCCAGAGGTTGATGACATGAATCAAAGTGCTGAAAATTAAAATCAACTTGGATCTTGAACCCAGAGGTTGATAAAAAGAAGTAAATATTGAAAATTAAAATCAATTTGGATCTTAAATCCAGAGGTTGATAACAGGAATTAATGTGCTGAAAATTAAAATCAACTTGGATCTTGAACCCAGAGATTGGTAACAGAGAATTAAAGTGCTGAAAATTAAAATCAACTTAGATCTTGAACCCAGAGGTTGATAATAGGAAAATTAAATGCTAAAAATTAAAATTAACTTTGATCTTGAACCCAGAGATTGATAACAGGAAATTAAATGCCAAAAATTAAAATCAACTTGGATCTTGAACCCAGAGGTTGATAACAGGAATATCAAATGCTAAAAATTAAAACCAACTTGAATCTTAAACCCAGAGGTTGATAACAAGAAATTAAATGTTGAAAATTAAAATCAACTTGGATCTTGAACCCAGAGGTTGATGATAAGAAATTAAATTCTGAAAATTAAAATCAACTTGGATCTTGAACTCAGAGGTTGATGACAAGAAATTAAATGCTGAAAATTAAAGTCAACTTGGATCTCCAGAGGTTGATAATAGGAAATTAAATGCTGAAAATTAAAATCAACTTTGATCATGAACCCATTAGTTGATAACAAGAATGTTTAATGCTGAAAATTAAAATCAACTTGGATCTTGAACCCAGAGGTTGATAATAGAAAATTAAATTCTGAAAATTAAAATCAACTTGGATATTGGACCCAAAGGTTCATAACAGGAAATTAAATTCTGAAAATTAAAATCAACTTGAATCTTGAACCCAGAGGTTAACGATTAGAAATTAAATGCTGCAAAATTAAAATCAACTTGGATCTTGAACTCAGAGGTTGATGATAAGAAATAAATGCTGAAAAATAATATCAACTTGGATCTTGAACCCAGAGGTTGATAACAGGAATATTAAATGCTGAAAATTAAAATCAACTTGGATCTTGAACCCAGAGGTTGATAACAGAAAATTAAATTCTGAAAATTAAAATCAACTTAAATCTTGAACCCAGAGGTTAGTTATAAGAAATTAAATGCTGAAACTTAAAATCAACTTGGATCTTAAACCCAGAGGTTGATGACAAGAAATAAATGCTAAAAAATAAGATCAACTTGGATCTTGAATCCAGAGGTTGATAACAAGAAATTAAATGCTGAAAATTAAAATCAACTTGGATCGCCAGAGGTTGATAATAGGAAATCAAATGCTGAAAATTAAAATCAACTTGTATCTTGAACCCAGAGGTTGATAATAGGAAATTAAATTTTGAAAATTAAAATCAATTGGAATCTTGAACCCAGAGGTTAATGATAAGAAATTAAATGCTGAAAATTAAAATCAACTTGGATTTTGAACCCAGATGTTGATGACAAGAAATAAATGCTAAAAAATAAGATCAACTTGGATCTTGAACCTAGAGGTTGATAACAGGAATATTAATTGCTAAATATTAAAATTAACTTGGATCTTGAGCCCAGAGGTTGATAACAAGAAATTAAATGTTAAAATTAAAATCAACTTAAATATTGAACCCAGCCGTTGATAATAGGGAATTAAAGTGCTGAAAATTAAAATCAACTTGGATCTTGAACCCAGAGGTTGATAACAGGAATATTAAATGTTGAAAATTAAAATCACTTGGATCTTGAACCCAAAGGTTAATGATAAAAATTAAATGCTGAAAATTAAAATCAACTTGGATCTTGAACCCAGATGTTGATGACAAGAAAAAAATGCTAAAAAATAAGATCAACTTGGATCTTGAACCTAGAGGTTTATAACAGGAATATTAATTGCTGAATATTAAAATCAACTTGGATCTTGAGCCAAGAGGTTGATAACAAGAAATTAAATGTTAAAATTAAAATCAACTTAAATATTGAACCCAGCCGTTGATAATAGGGAATTAAAGTGCTGAAAATTAAAATCAACTTGGATCTTGAACCCAGAGGTTGATAATAGAAAATTAAATTTTGAAAATTAAAATCAACTGGAATCTTGAACCCAGAGGTTAATGATAAAAATTAAATGCTGAAAATTAAAATCAACTTGAATCTTAAACCCAGATGTTGATGATAAGAAATAAATGCTAAAAAATATGATCAACTTGGATCTTGAACCTAAAGGTTGATAACAGGAATATTAATTGCTGAATATTAAAATCAACTTGGATCTTGAGCCCAGAGGTTGATAACTAGAAATTAAATGTTAAAATTAAAATCAACTTAAATATTGAACCAAGCCGTTGATAATAGGGAATTAAAGTGCTGAAAATTAAAATCAACTTGGATCTCGAACCCAGATATTGATAACAGGAAATTAAATGTTGAAAATTAAAATCAACTTGGATCTTAAACCCAGAGGTTGATAACAGGAAATTAAATGCTAAAAATTAAAATCAACTTGGATCTTGAACCCAAAGGTTGATAACAGGAAATTAAAAGCTGAAAATTAAAATCAACTTGGATCTTGAACCCAGAGATTGGTAACAGAGAATTAAATTGCTAAAAATTAAAATCAACTTAGATCTTGAACCCAGAGGTTGATAATAGGAAAATTAAATGCTAAAAATTAAAATTAACTTTGATCTTGAACCCAGAGGTTGATAACAGGAAATTAAATGCCAAAAATTAAAATCAACTTGGATCTTGAACCCAGAGGTTGATAACAGGAATATCAAATACTAAAAATTAAAATCAACTTGAATCTTAAACCCAGAGGTTGATAACAAGAAATTAAATGTTGAAAATTAAAATCAACTTGGATCTTGAACCCAGAGGTTGATGATAAGAAATTGAATTCTGAAAATTAAAATCAACTTGGTTCTTGAACTCAGAGGTTGATGACAAGAAATTAAATGCTAAAAATTAAAGTCAACTTGGATCTCCAGAGGTTGATAATAGGAAATTAAATGCTGAAAATTAAAACCAACTTGGATCAGGAACCCATTGGTTGATAACAAGAATGTTTAATGCTGAAAATTAAAATCAACTTGGATCGTGAACCCAGAGGTTGATAACAGAAAATTAAATTCTAAAAATTAAAATCAACTTGGATATTGGACCCAAAGGTTCATAACAGGAAATTAAATTCTGAAAATTAAAATCAACTTGAATCTTGAACCCAGAGGTTAACGATTAGAAATTAAATGCTGCAAAATTAAAATCAACTTGGATCTTGAACTCAGAGGTTGATGATAAGAAATAAATGCTGAAAAATAATATCAACTTGGATATTGAACCCAGAGGTTGATAACAGGAATATTAAATGCTGAAAATTAAAATCAACTTGGATCTTGAACCCAGAGGTTGATAACAGAAAATTAAATTCTAAAAATTAAAATCAACTTAAATCTTGAACCCAGAGGTTAGTTATAAGAAATTAAATGCTGAAACTTAAAATCAACTTGGATCTTGAACCCAGAGGTTGATGACAAGAAATAAATGCTAAAAAATAAGATCAACTTGGATCTTGAATCCAGAGGTTGATAACAAGAAATTAAATGCTGAAAATTAAAATCAACTTGGATCGCCAGAGGTTGATAATAGGAAATCAAATGCTGAAAATTAAAATCAACTTGGATCTTGAACCCAGAGGTTGATAATAGGAAATTAAATTTTGAAAATTAAAATCAATTGGAATCTTGAACCCAGAGGTTAATGATAAGAAATTAAATGCTGAAAATTAAAATGAACTTGGATTTTGAACCCAGATGTTGATGACAAGAAATAAATGCTAAAAAATAAGATCAACTTGGATCTTGAACCTAGAGGTTGATAACAAGAATATTAATTGCTAAATATTAAAATCAACTTGGATCTTGAGCCCAGAGGTTGATAACAAGAAATTAAATGTTAAAATTAAAATCAACTTAAATATTGAACCTAGCCGTTGATAATAGGGAATTGAAGTGCTGAAAATTAAAATCAACTTGGATCTTGAACCCAGAGGTTGATAACAGGAATATTAAATGTTGAAAATTAAAATCACTTGGGTCTTGAACCCAAAGGTTAATGATAAAAATTAAATGCTGAAAATTAAAATCAACTTGGATCTTGAACCCAGATGTTGATGACAAGAAATAAATGCTAAAAAATAAGATCAACTTGGATCTTGAACCTAGAGGTTTATAACAGGAATATTAATTGCTGAATATAAAAATCAACTTGGATCTTGAGCCAAGAGGTTGATAACAAGAAATTAAATGTTAAAATTAAAATCAACTTAAATATTGAACCCAGCCGTTGATAATAGGGAATTAAAGTGCTGAAAATTAAAATCAACTTGGATCTTGAACCTAGAGGTTGATAATAGGAAATTAAATTTTGAAAATTAAAATCAATTGGAATCTTGAACCCAGAGGTTAATGATAAAAATTAAATGCTGAAAATTAAAATCAACTTGGATCTTTAACACAGATGTTGATGACAAGAAATAAATGCTAAAAAATATGATCAACTTGGATCTTGAACCTAGAGGATGATAACAGGAATATTAATTGCTGAATATTAAAATCAACTTGGATCTTGAGCCCAGAGGTTGATAACAAGAAATTAAATGTTAAAATTAAAATCAACTTAAATATTGAACCAAGCCGTTGATAATAGGGAATTAAAGTGCTGAAAATTAAAATCAACTTGGATCTCGAACCCAGATATTGATAACAGGAAATTAAATGTTGAAAATTAAAATCAACTTGGATCTTAAACCCAGAGGTTGATAACAGGAAATTAAATGCTAAAAATTAAAATCAACTTGGATCTTGAACCCAAAGGTTGATAACAGGAAATTAAAAGCTGAAAATTAAAATCAACTTGGATCTTGAACCCAGAGATTGGTAACAGAGAATTAAAGTGCTAAAAATTAAAATCAACTTAGATCTTGAACCCAAAGGTTGATAATAGGAAAATTAAATGCTAAAAATTAAAATTAACTTTGATCTTGAACCCAGAGGTTGATAACAGGAAATTAAATGCCAAAAATTAAAATCAACTTGGATCTTGAACCCAGAGGTTGATAACAGGAATATCAAATGCTAAAAATTAAAATCAACTTGAATCTTAAACCCAGAGGTTGATAACAAGAAATTAAATGTTGAAAATTAAAATCAACTTGGATCTTGAACCCAGAGGTTGATGATAAGAAATTGAATTCTGAAAATTAAAATCAACTTGGATCTTGAACTCAGAGGTTGATGACAAGAAATTAAATGCTAAAAATTAAAGTCAACTTGGATCTCCAGAGGTTGATAATAGGAAATTAAATGCTAAAAATTAAAACCAACTTGGATCATGAACCCATTGGTTGATAACAAGAATGTTTAATGCTGAAAATTAAAATCAACTTGGATCTTGAACCCAGAGGTTGATAATAGAAAATTAAATTCTAAAAATTAAAATCAACTTGGATATTGGACCCAAAGGTTCATAACAGGAAATTAAATTCTGAAAATTAAAATCAACTTGAATCTTGAACCCAGAGGTTAACGATTAGAAATTAAATGCTGCAAAATTAAAATCAACTTGGATCTTGAACTCAGAGGTTGATGATAAGAAATAAATGCTGAAAAATAATTTCAACTTGGATATTGAACCCAGAGGTTGATAACAGGAATATTAAATGCTGAAAATTAAAATCAACTTAGATCTTGAACCCAGAGGTTGATAACAGAAAATTAAATTCTAAAAATTAAAATCAACTTAAATCTTGAACCCAGAGGTTAGTTATAAGAAATTAAATGCTGAAACTTAAAATCAACTTGGATCTTGAACCCAGAGGTTGATGACAAGAAATAAATGCTAAAAAATAAGATCAACTTGGATCTTGAATCCAGAGGTTGATAACAAGAAATTAAATGCTGAAAATTAAAATCAACTTGGATCGCCAGAGGTTGATAATAGGAAATCAAATGCTGAAAATTAAAATCAACTTGGATCTTGAACCCAGAGGTTGATAATAGGAAATTAAATTTTGAAAATTAAAATCAATTGGAATCTTGAACCCAGAGGTTAATGATAAGAAATTAAATGCTGAAAATTAAAATCAACTTGGATTTTGAACCCAGATGTTGATGACAAGAAATAAATGCTAAAAAATAAGATCAACTTGGATCTTGAACCTAGAGGTTGATAACAAGAATATTAATTGCTAAATATTAAAATCAACTTGGATCTTGAGCCCAGAGGTTGATAACAAGAAATTAAATGTTAAAATTAAAATCAACTTAAATATTGAACCCAGCCGTTGATAATAGGGAATTAAAGTGCTGAAAATTAAAATCAACTTGGATCTTGAACCCAGAGGTTGATAACAGGAATATTAAATGCTGAAAATTAAAATCAACTTGGATCTTGAACCAGAGGTTGATAATAGGAAATTAAATTTTGAAAATTAAAATCAATTGGAATCTTGAACCCAGAGGTTAATGATAAAAATTAAATGCTGAAAATTAAAATCAACTTGGATCTTGAACCCAGATGTTGATGACTAGAAATAAATGCTAAAAAATAAGATCGACTTGGATCTTGAACCTAGAGGTTAATAACAGAAATATTAATTGTTGAATATTAAAATCAACTTGGATCTTGAGCCCAGAGGTTGATAACAAGAAATTAAAAATTAAAATTAAAATCAACTTAAAAATTGAACCCAGCCGTTGATAATAGGGAATTAAAGTGCTGAAAATTAAAATCAACTTGGATCTTGAACCCAGAGGTTGATAACAGGAATATTAAATGCTGAAAATTAAAATCACTTAGATCTTGAACCCAAAGGTTATTAACACGAAATCAAATGCTGAAGATTAAAATCAACTTGGATTTTAAACCCAGAGGTTGATAACAGGAAATTAAATGCTGAAAATTAGAATCAACTTGAATCTTGAACCCAGAGGTTGATAACAGGAATATTAAATGCTGAAAATTAAAATGAACTTGGATCTTGAACCCAGAGGTTGATAACAAGAAATTAAATGCTGAAAATTAAAATCAACTTAGATCTTGAACCCAGAGGTTGATGACATGAATCAAAGTGCTGAAAATTAAAATCAACTTAGATCTTGAACCCAGAGGTTGATAACAAGAAGTAAATATTGAAAATTAAAATCAATTTGGATCTTAAATTCAGAGGTTGATAACAGGAATTAATGTGTTGAAAATTAAAATCAACTTGGATCCGAACCCGAGATTGGTAACAGAGAATTAAAGTCTGAAAATTAAAATCAACTTAGATCTTGAACCCAGAGGTTGATAATAGGAAAATTAAATGCTAAAAATTAAAATTAACTTTGATCTTGAACCCAGAGGTTGATAACAGGAAATTAAATGCCAAAAATTAAAATCAACTTGGATCTTGAACCCAGAGGTTGATAACAGGAATATCAAATGCTAAAAATTAAAATCAACTTGAATCTTAAACCCAGAGGTTGATAACAAGAAATTAAATATTGAAAATTAAAATCAACTTGGATCTTGAACCCAGAGGTTGATGATAAGAAATTAAATTCTGAAAATTAAAATCAACTTGGATCTTGAACTCAGATGTTGATGACAAGAAATTAAATGCTGAAAATTAAAGTCAACTTGGATTTCCAGAGGTTGATAATAGGAAATTAAATGCTGAAAATTAAAATTTGCTTGGATCATGAACCCATTGGTTGATAACAAGAATGTTTAATGCTGAAAATTAAAATCAACTTGGATCTTGAACCCAGAGGTTGATAACAGAAAATTAAATTCTGAAAATTAAAATCAACTTGGATATTGGACCCAAAGGTTCATAACAGGAAATTAAATTCTGAAAATTAAAATCAACTTGAATCTTGAACCCAGAGGCTAACGATTAGAAATTAAATGCTGCAAAATTAAAATCAACTTGGATCTTGAACTCAGAGGTTGATGATAAGAAATAAATGCTGAAAAATAATATCAACTTGGATCTTGAACCCAGAGGTTGATAACAGGAATATTAAATGCTGAAAATTAAAATCAACTTGGATCTTGAACCCAGAGGTTGATAACAGAAAATTAAATTATGAAAATTAAAATCAACTTAAATCTTGAACCTAGAGGTTAGTTATAAGAAATTAAATGCTGAAACTTAAAATCAACTTGGATCTTGAACCCAGAGGTTGATGACAAGAAATAAATGCTAAAAAATAAGATCAACTTGGATCTTGAATCCAGAGGTTGATAACAAGAAATTAAATGCTGAAAATTAAAATCAACTTGGATCTTGAACCCAGAGGTTGATAATAGGAAATTAAATTTTGAAAATTAAAATCAATTGGAATCTTGAACCCAGAGGTTAATGATAAGAAATTAAATGCTGAAAATTAAAATCAACATGGATTTTGAACCCAGATGTTGATGACAAGAAATAAATGCTAAAAAATAAGATCAACTTGGATCTTGAACCTAGAGGTTGATAACAGGAATATTAATTGCTAAATTTTAAAATCAACTTGGATCTTGAGCCCAGAAGTTGATAACAAGAAATTAAATATTGAAAATTAAAATCAACTTGGATCTTGAACCCAGAGGTTGATGATAAGAAATTAAATTCTGAAAATTAAAATCAACTTGGATCTTGAACTCAGATGTTGATGACAAGAAATTAAATGCTGAAAATTAAAGTCAACTTGGATCTCCAGAGGTTGATAACTGGAATATTAAATGCTGAAAATTAAAATCACTTAGATCTTGAACCCAAAGGTTATTAACACGAAATCAAATGCTGAAGATTAAAATCAACTTGGATTTTAAACCCAGAGGTTGATAACAGGAAATTAAATGCTGAAAATTAGAATCAACTTGAATCTTGAACCCAGAGGTTGATAACAGGAATATTAAATGCTGAAAATTAAAATGAACTTGGATCTTGAACCCAGAGGTTGATAACAAGAAATTAAATGCTGAAAATTAAAATCAACTTAGATCTTGAACCCAGAGGTTGATGACATGAATCAAAGTGCTGAAAATTAAAATCAACTTAGATCTTGAACCCAGAGGTTGATAACAAGAAGTAAATATTGAAAATTAAAATCAATTTGGATCTTAAATTCAGAGGTTGATAACAGGAATTAATGTGTTGAAAATTAAAATCAACTTGGATCTGGAACCCAGAGATTGGTAACAGAGAATTAAAATTCTGAAAATTAAAATCAACTTGGATCTTGAACTCAGATGTTGATGACAAGAAATTAAATGCTGAAAATTAAAGTCAACTTGGATCTCCAGAGGTTGATAATAGGAAATTAAATGCTGAAAATTAAAATCTACTTGGATCATGAACCCATTGGTTGATAACAAGAATGTTTAATGATGAAAATTAAAATCAACTTGGATCTTGAACCCAGAGGTTGATAACAGAAAATTAAATTCTGAAAATTAAAATCAACTTGGATATTGGACCCAAAGGTTCATAACAGGAAATTAAATTCTGAAAATTAAAATCAACTTGAATCTTGAACCCAGAGGCTAACGATTAGAAATTAAATGCTGCAAAATTAAAATCAACTTGGATCTTGAACTCAGAGGTTGATGATAAGAAATAAATGCTGAAAAATAATATCAACTTGGATCTTGAACCCAAAGGTTGATAACAGGAATATTAAATGCTGAAAATTAAAATCAACTTGGATCTTGAACCCAGAGGTTGATAACAGAAAATTAAATTATGAAAATTAAAATCAACTTAAATCTTGAACCTAGAGGTTAGTTATAAGAAATTAAATGCTGAAACTTAAAATCAACTTGGATCTTGAACCCAGAGGTTGATGACAAGAAATAAATGCTAAAAAATAAGATCAACTTGGATCTTGAATCCAGAGGTTGATAACAAGAAATTAAATGCTGAAAATTAAAATCAACTTGGATCGCCAGAGGTTGATAATAGGAAATCAAATGCTGAAAATTGAAATCAACTTGGATCTTGAACCCAGAGGTTGATAATAGGAAATTAAATTTTGAAAATTAAAATCAATTGGAATCTTGAACCCAGAGGTTAATGATAAGAAATTAAATGCTGAAAATTAAAATCAACTTGGATTTTGAACCCAGATGTTGATGACAAGAAATAAATGCTAAAAAATAAGATCAACTTGGATCTTGAACCTAGAGGTTGATAACAAGAATATTAATTGCTAAATATTAAAATCAACTTGGATCTTGAGCCCAGAGGTTGATAACAAGAAATTAAATGTTAAAATTAAAATCAACTTAAATATTGAACCCAGCCGTTGATAATAGGGAATTAAAGTGCTGAAAATTAAAATCAACTTGGATCTTGAACCCAGAGGTTGATAACAGGAATATTAAATGCTGAAAATTAAAATCAACTTGGATCTTGAACCAGAGGTTGATAATAGGAAATTAAATTTTGAAAATTAAAATCAATTGGAATCTTGAACCCAGAGGTTAATGATAAAAATTAAATGCTGAAAATTAAAATCAACTTGGATCTTGAACCCAGATGTTGATGACAAGAAATAAATGCTAAAAAATAAGATCGACTTGGATCTTGAACCTAGAGGTTAATAACAGAAATATTAATTGTTGAATATTAAAATCAACTTGGATCTTGAGCCCAGAGGTTGATAACAAGAAATTAAAAATTAAAATTAAAATCAACTTAAAAATTGAACCCAGCCGTTGATAATAGGGAATTAAAGTGCTGAAAATTAAAATCAACTTGGATCTTGAACCCAGAGGTTGATAACAGGAATATTAAATGCTGAAAATTAAAATCACTTAGATCTTGAACCCAAAGGTTATTAACACGAAATCAAATGCTGAAGATTAAAATCAACTTGGATTTTAAACCCAGAGGTTGATAACAGGAAATTAAATGCTGAAAATTAGAATCAACTTGAATCTTGAACCCAGAGGTTGATAACAGGAATATTAAATGCTGAAAATTAAAATGAACTTGGATCTTGAACCCAGAGGTTGATAACAAGAAATTAAATGCTGAAAATTAAAATCAACTTAGATCTTGAACCCAGAGGTTGATGACATGAATCAAAGTGCTGAAAATTAAAATCAACTTAGATCTTGAACCCAGAGGTTGATAACAAGAAGTAAATATTGAAAATTAAAATCAATTTGGATCTTAAATTCAGAGGTTGATAACAGGAATTAATGTGTTGAAAATTAAAATCAACTTGGATCTGGAACCCAGAGATTGGTAACAGAGAATTAAAGTGCTGAAAATTAAAATCAACTTAGATCTTGAACCCAGAGGTTGATAATAGGAAAATTAAATGCTAAAAATTAAAATTAACTTTGATCTTGAACCCAGAGGTTGATAACAGGAAATTAAATGCCAAAAATTAAAATCAACTTGGATCTTGAACCCAGAGGTTGATAACAGGAATATCAAATGCTAAAAATTAAAATCAACTTGAATCTTAAACCCAGAGGTTGATAACAAGAAATTAAATATTGAAAATTAAAATCAACTTGGATCTTGAACCCAGAGGTTGATTATAAGAAATTAAATTCTGAAAATTAAAATCAACTTGGATCTTGAACTCAGATGTTGATGACAAGAAATTAAATGCTGAAAATTAAAGTCAACTTGGATTTCCAGAGGTTGATAATAGGAAATTAAATGCTGAAAATTAAAATTTGCTTGGATCATGAACCCATTGGTTGATAACAAGAATGTTTAATGCTGAAAATTAAAATCAACTTGGATCTTGAACCCAGAGGTTGATAACAGAAAATTAAATTCTGAAAATTAAAATCAACTTGGATATTGGACCCAAAGGTTCATAACAGGAAATTAAATTCTGAAAATTAAAATCAACTTGAATCTTGAACCCAGAGGCTAACGATTAGAAATTAAATGCTGCAAAATTAAAATCAACTTGGATCTTGAACTCAGAGGTTGATGATAAGAAATAAATGCTAAAAAATAAGATCAACTTGGATCTTGAATCCAGAGGTTGATAACAAGAAATTAAATGCTGAAAATTAAAATCAACTTGGATCGCCAGAGGTTGATAATAGGAAATCAAATGCTGAAAATTAAAATCAACTTGGATCTTGAACCCAGAGGTTGATAATAGGAAATTAAATTTTGAAAATTAAAATCAATTGGAATCTTGAACCCAGAGGTTAATGATAAGAAATTAAATTCTGAAAATTAAAATCAACTTGGATCTTGAACTCAGATGTTGATGACAAGAAATTAAATGCTGAAAATTAAAGTCAACTTGGATCTCCAGAGGTTGATAATAGGAAATTAAATGCTGAAAATTAAAATCTACTTGGATCATGAACCCATTGGTTGATAACAAGAATGTTTAATGCTGAAAATTAAAATCAACTTGGATCTTGAACCCAGAGGTTGATAACAGAAAATTAAATTCTGAAAATTAAAATCAACTTGGATATTGGACCCAAAGGTTCATAACAGGAAATTAAATTCTGAAAATTAAAATCAACTTGAATCTTGAACCCAGAGGCTAACGACTAGAAATTAAATGCTGCAAAATTAAAATCAACTTGGATCTTGAACTCAGAGGTTGATGATAAGAAATAAATGCTGAAAAATAATATCAACTTGGATCTTGAACCCAAAGGTTGATAACAGGAATATTAAATGCTGAAAATTAAAATCAACTTGGATCTTGAACCCAGAGGTTGATAACAGAAAATTAAATTATGAAAATTAAAATCAACTTAAATCTTGAACCTAGAGGTTAGTTATAAGAAATTAAATGCTGAAACTTAAAATCAACTTGGATCTTGAACCCAGAGCTTGATGACAAGAAATAAATGCTAAAAAATAAGATCAACTTGGATCTTGAATCCAGAGGTTGATAACAAGAAATTAAATGCTGAAAATTAAAATCAACTTGGATCTTGAACCCAGAGGTTGATAATAGGAAATTAAATTTTGAAAATTAAAATCAATTGGAATCTTGAACCCAGAGGTTAATGATAAGAAATTAAATGCTGAAAATTAAAATCAACTTGGATCTTGAACCCAGATGTTGATGACAAGAAATAAATGCTAAAAAATAAGATCAACTTGGATCTTGAACCTAGAGGTTGATAACAGGAATATTAATTGCTAAATTTTAAAATCAACTTGGATCTTGAGCCCAGAAGTTGATAACAAGAAATTAAATATTGAAAATTAAAATCAACTTGGATCTTGAACCCAGAGGTTGATAACAGAAAATTAAATTATGAAAATTAAAATCAACTTAAATCTTGAACCTAGAGGTGAGTTATAAGAAATTAAATGCTGAAACTTAAAATCAACTTGGATCTTGAACCCAGAGGTTGATGACAAGAAATAAATGCTAAAAAATAAGATCAACTTGGATCTTGAATCCAGAGGTTGATAACAAGAAATTAAATGCTGAAAATTAAAATCAACTTGGATCTTGAACCCAGAGGTTGATAATAGGAAATTAAATTTTGAAAATTAAAATCAATTGGAATATTGAACCCAGAGGTTAATGATAAGACATTAAATGCTGAAAATTAAAATCAACTTGGATCTTGAACCCAGATGTTGATGACAAGAAATAAATGCTAAAAAATAAGATCAACTTGGATCTTGAACCTAGAGGTTGATAACAGGAATATTAATTGCTAAATTTTAAAATCAACTTGGATCTTGAGCCCAGAAGTTGATAACAAGAAATTAAATATTGAAAATTAAAATCAACTTGGATCTTGAACCCAGAGGTTGATGATAAGAAATTAAATTCTGAAAATTAAAATCAACTTGGATCTTGAACTCAGATGTTGATGACAAGAAATTAAATGCTGAAAATTAAAGTCAACTTGGATCTCCAGAGGTTGATAACAGGAATATTAAATGCTGAAAATTAAAATCACTTAGATCTTGAACCCAAAGGTTATTAACACGAAATCAAATGCTGAAGATTAAAATCAACTTGGATTTTAAACCCAGAGGTTGATAACAGGAAATTAAATGCTGAAAATTTGAATCAACTTGAATCTTGAACCCAGAGGTTGATAACAGGAATATTAAATGCTGAAAATTAAAATGAACTTGGATCTTGAACCCAGAGGTTGATAACAAGAAATTAAATGCTGAAAATTAAAATCAACTTAGATCTTGAACCCAGAGGTTGATGACATGAATCAAAGTGCTGAAAATTAAAATCAACTTAGATCTTGAACCCAGAGGTTGATAACAAGAAGTAAATATTGAAAATTAAAATCAATTTAGATCTTAAATTCAGAGGTTGATAACAGGAATTAATGTGTTGAAAATTAAAATCAACTTGGATCTGGAACCCAGAGATTGGTAACAGAGAATTAAAGTGCTGAAAATTAAAATCAACTTAGATCTTGAACCCAGAGGTTGATAATAGGAAAATTAAATGCTAAAAATTAAAATTAACTTTGATCTTGAACCTAGAGGTTGATAACAGGAAATTAAATGCCAAAAATAAAAATCAACTTGGATCTTGAACCCAGAGGTTGATAACAGGAATATCAAATGCTAAAAATTAAAATCAACTTGAATCTTAAACCCAGAGGTTGATAACAAGAAATTAAATATTGAAAATTAAAATCAACTTGGATCTTGAACCCAGAGGTTGATGATAAGAAATTAAATTCTGAAAATTAAAATCAACTTGGATCTTGAACTCAGATGTTGATGACAAGAAATTAAATGCTGAAAATTAAAGTCAACTTGGATCTCCAGAGGTTGATAATAGGAAATTAAATGCTGAAAATTAAAATCTACTTGGATCATGAACCCATTGGTTGATAACAAGAATGTTTAATGCTGAAAATTAAAATCAACTTGGATCTTGAACCCAGAGGTTGATAACAGAAAATTAAATTCTGAAAATTAAAATCAACTTGGATATTGGACCCAAAGGTTCATAACAGGAAATTAAATTCTGAAAATTAAAATCAACTTGAATCTTGAACCCAGAGGCTAACGATTAGAAATTAAATGCTGCAAAATTAAAATCAACTTGGATCTTGAACTCAGAGGTTGATGATAAGAAATAAATGCTGAAAAATAATATCAACTTGGATCTTGAACCCAAAGGTTGATAACAGGAATATTAAATGCTGAAAATTAAAATCAACTTGGATCTTGAACCCAGAGGTTGATAACAAAAAATTAAATTATGAAAATTAAAATCAACTTAAATCTTGAACCTAGAGGTTAGTTATAAGAAATTAAATGCTGAAACTTAAAATCAACTTGGATCTTGAACCCAGAGCTTGATGACAAGAAATAAATGCTAAAAAATAAGATCAACTTGGATCTTGAATCCAGAGGTTGATAACAAGAAATTAAATGCTGAAAATTAAAATCAACTTGGATCTTGAACCCAGAGGTTGATAATAAGAAATTAAATTTTGAAAATTAAAATCAATTGGAATCTTGAACCCAAAGGTTAATGGTAAGAAATTAAATGCTGAAAATTAAAATCAACTTGGATCTTGAACCCAGATGTTGATGACAAGAAATAAATGCTAAAAAATAAGATCAACTTGGATCTTGAACCTAGAGGTTGATAACAGGAATATTAATTGCTAAATTTTAAAATCAACTTGGATCTTGAGCCCAGAAGTTGATAACAAGAAATTAAATGTTAAAATTAAAATCAACTTAAATATTGAACCCAGCCGTTGATAATAGGGAATTAAAGTGCTGAAAATTAAAATCAACTTGGATCTTGAACCCAGAGGTTGATAACAGGAATATTAAATGCTGAAAATTAAAATCACTTTGATCTTGAACCCAAAGGTTGTTAACACGAAATCAAATGCTGAAGATTAAAATCAACTTGGATCTTAAACCCAGAGGTTGATAACAGGAAATTAAATGCTGAAAATTAGAATCAACTTGAATCTTGAACCCAGAGGTTGATAACAGGAATATTAAATGCTGAAAATTAAAATGAACTTGGATCTTGAACCCAGAGGTTGATAACAAGAAATTAAATGTTGAAAATTAAAATCAACTTAGATTTTGAACCTAGAGGTTGATGACATGAATCAAAGTGCTAAAAATTAAAATCAAGTTGGATCTTGAACCCAGAGGTTGATAACAAGAAGTAAATATTGAAAATTAAAATCAATTTGGATCTTAAATCTAGAGGTTGATAACAGGAATTAATGTGCTGAAATTTAAAATTAACTTGGATCTTGAACCAAGAGGTTGATAACAGGATTTAAAGTACTGAAAATTAAAATCAACTTGGATCTTGAACCTAGAGGTTAATAACAAGAAGTAAATGCCGAAAATTAAAATCAACTTAGATCTTGAATCCCGAGGTTGATAACAGGAATTAAAGTGCTGAAAATTAAAATCAACTTGAATCTTAAACCAAGAGGTTGATAACAGAAAATTAATGCTTATAATCAGCTTGGGTCTTGAACCCAGAGGTTGATAAGAAGAAATTAAATGCTGAAAATTAAAATCAACTTGGATCTTGAATGCAGAGGTTGATGATAAGAAATTAAATACTGAAAATTAAAATCAATTTGGATTTTGAATCCAGAGGTTGATGAAAAGAAATAAATGCTGAAAATTAAGATCAACTTAGATTTTGAACCCAGAGGTTGATAATAGGAAATTAAATACTGAAAATTAAAATCAACTTGGATCTTGAACCCAGAGGTTGATAACAGGAATATTAAATGCTGAAAATTAAAATCAACTTGGATCTTGAACCCAGAGGTTGATGACAAGAAATAAATGTTGAAAAATAAGATCAACTTGTATATTGAACTCAGAGGTTGATAACAGGAATATTAAATGCTGAAAATTAAAATCAACTTGGATCTTAAATCCAGAGATTGATAACAGGAAATTAAATGCTGAAAATTAAAATCAACTTGGATATTGAACTCAGAGGTTGATAACAAGGAATTAATATTGAAAATTAAAATCAACTTGGATATTGAACTTAGAGGTTGATAAGAGGGAATTAATGCTGAAAATTAAAATCAACTTGGACATTGAACCTAGAAGTTGATAACAAGAAATTAAATACTGAAAATTAAAATTAACTTAGATCTTAAACCTAGAGGTTGATAACAGAAAATTAAATGTTGAAAATTAAAATCAACTTGGATCTTGAACCCAGAGGGTGATGATAAGAAATAAATGCTAAAAAATAAGATCAACTTGGATCTTGAATCTAGAGGTTGATAATAATAAATTAAATGCTAAAAATTAAAATCAACTTGAAGCTGACTTAACTAATTATCGTAAATAAGTTTTGTGTATATACCATAAATGCTAACAAAGGAAATCTGATGCAGGGTGTTATTATAGACAAAGTAAACTTAATAAGATCTTGAAGATAAACGATTGATGGAAAAGGCCAAAACGAGTTTCGAAGCTTGGCCCTTGATTTTCTCCAGCACCCTTTTGACTCTTTCCTTACTTTCTACCGTTTTTGACTTGGGGCGTCCTTTTGAATTTTCACTCCTAGTTTTTTTTTTCTCTTTTATGGGGCGTCCTTTTGGATTTTCACCCTTTGCTCATTTTGCAGAAAGCGACTTTTTGGGTTTTTGCCTTCTTTCCCTCATTTTGCTAGGAGCGCCCTTTCGGGTTTTCACTCCTACTTTTTTTTTTTTTGACTCTTTGCTAGCTTTGCTGGAGCTTCCTTGCAGGTTTTCACTTCATAGATGCACCAGTTGCCTGTTGATTATTTGCCCTCCTGTAAATCTTAAAGTAAAGTATATGAAGTTACCTGTATTTAGATTCTCATCTTATAAGAAAGCTTTGAACAAATTAATAGCACATAAACCAAGGTAGATGAGAGATGCATAAATTTATTCATGGCGTAAGAAGATAATCATTAAAAGTGTTAGTACTATGCCCTAGAGCATATCATTTAATATGTATCTTGTACATGTTTTTATTAATAAAAGGCAATCTCACTTTTCTGTTTACATAATATATTATGTGTAATAAAAAAGGTCCATTGATATTTTGTTAGAAATTCTATTCTTAAGTTGTTAAGAATATGAGTGACAGTATTTCTGTACAAAGTATCATAAATAGGTTCACAATCGAGGATACTTCATAATAAGGACATGACTTATCCAGAAAGATTGTATTCATGTTTGTTCCCAAGTTATTTGTATGAGATATAAATAAGATGGAATGGTGAGTCTCATGCCATATAACAAACATGATAGACACTTATACATGATAAGTAGGCCGAACTAGTGACACTTGTGACAAGCACATGGAGTTTACTCTTGTCAATGCATTGTCATAAATCATATCAGTGCATATAATCTTTAGACCTGAGATAGCATAGTTATCTTATACATAGGTGGTTTGAGTTTGATACTGCTTTCATACTTGTACTGTGTATGAGTATATAGGCATGTGTTGGCTCTTACTAGTTATATATGGAGGTAGGTGTTGATCAAGATAGAATCAGTTCCTCTAAGTAAATAGAGATAAAATCCTATGTTCATTTAATTGTTCTTGATGTTTCAAGTTTTTGATGAGAAAATCTTTTAATCAAGAACTGGAATTAAAAAAGAACATAATGTTCATAGCAAATGGGTCTGACATAAACCATGACTCCAACTTGAGTTGGGATTTTGTAACAGAGAGATTCTAGTGCATGGTAATATATGATTATAGGTTCATTTAAGGTAAACCTTATTACTAATTGGGTGACCATGGCATGCTATGCTAGGTGTTAACCATGGTCTATGAGGTGCATAAAATGATTTATTGAAATCATTTATGGTAAAAAAGTGTTCTGATGATATTAAGAGTTGATATCATGTCTCATTGCCAATTAGTGATGAGCCTAGTAAGTCACACACATACACAAGTAATCACCTAATTAAATATGATTTAATTAATTAATTAAAAAGTTTAATTGATTAATTAAATAGGTTTGGTTTGCAATTAGATTGCAAAGTCCCTAGCATGACTTGAAACCAAATCGAGGTTATTGGATGTATAGTATAAGTTAAATTTATATTTAAAGTGTTTAAATATGAATTTAATTAATGAGAAATTAATTGACAAAGATTAATTAATTAATTTATATTTGATAAAAATTGATTAGAAGAAGAGAAATAATTATTTTGGGTTGAGAAATCAAAATTAAGACACAGGGGTATTTTGGTCATTTCACAGGGTAACATGTGACACCATGAGATGGTGACACATGGCATTACACATAAGCTTGCCAAATGTCTTTTAATCATGTAAGATGATTAAAATTAAGATTAAATATAGGTTTGACACTTGGCATAATATAATTGGGTCAATTAAACCTAGAACCAATCAGAGGTTGACATGTGGCAAGAGTTTAATGTATTGACCTAGCTATATAAGTGTTGTTATGAAAAGAAAACAACACAACCAGCAGCCACTCCTCCTTTGTGATGCCACTTTGAAGCTCTCCCTATCTTCTTCTACATCTCTCATATATTCCAAGAGATTAGCAAAAAATCTCTTGAATTAAAAATACTAGAAATCGTTTCTAGTGTCCTGTTTACATCTTAATTCTCTTAAAAGGTAGAACTTGATTTTCTAATTAATAGAAAAAGCTTTAGAAGCTGTTCAAGGGCTACCATAAGTGTTCTTAGTGTGGACGAGCTAGAGGGACAACATCTGGTGTCATGAAGATGCATCTGAAAGGCACAAATACACTGTAGTGCATCAAGAAGTTAGTGTATTTGTTCTTGATTTAATCTAGGGTTCTAAAATTAAACTGATTAATTTTAAAATATTAAATGGCAAATATAGATCCAAAAACATATTTAAAGATTTTTAATATGTTGTTTATCATTGAAATCAAATAGATAAAAATAAATCTTGCATGATGCATGTGGCCCTAGGTAAAAATTTTTGAATTCACTATTATAAACTTGTGTTTTTCACGCTTCTGCTCCTTCAATTGGTATCAGAGCCACTATATTTGCCATTTAGATTATTGATTATATGATTTAATTGTGTGTTTTGATCATGAGATGATTTACCTATTGCTGGTTGCAATGGATGTGTGAGGGCATGCTTGAAGAACACCATCTTTAGTGCGCCAATTTTGGCTTCCATGGGTGGCTCAAGATTTGACTTTTTAATTTGCAATTGTTGTATGATCTAAAAGCTCATCCTATGTCTAATTGAATTATTAATTAGAATTTTAATCTCACAATTAAATTTTGATGCAAATCTAAATTTTAAAAAATTGTTTGAAAGTGATTCAAATCTGAATTTTAAAAGTTATTTGAATGTGATTCAAATCTGAATTTTTAAAGTTGTTTGAATCATATTTAAATATGATTTTTTAAAGTTGTTTGAATAATATTTAGATCTGAATTTTTAAAAATTGTTTGAATATGATTCAAATCTGATTTTTTAAAAATTGTTTGAATGTGATTCAAATATGAATTTTTAAGATTGTTTGAATGTGATTCAAATCTGAATTTTTAAATTTGTTTGAATGAGATTCAAATCTGAATTTTTAAATTTATTTGAATCATATTCAAATCTGGATTTTTAAGTTGAATATGAGATATTCAATTTAATTTAAGTATGTATATTTTATTTAATTGTTAAATAGTGATATGCATGATGGATGATCATGGACTATAAAAGACAAATGTGATTGGATTTATTTCTTTTATGTTTCTTTAGGATTGTAAATTAATTAATTTATTTTAATTTATTTTGGGCATGTATTATTAAGTTTGTAATAATTTTTGGGTTGTAATTTTATTTATTTAAGTTCTTGTTAATTTGTCTTGGTATGCTAAGGATTACTATGTAATATTGGATTGCAAGAAGTTCAAGGAGGTCAAGAGCATTGGTGGGACCAGTGGGAGGAATTCAAAATCAAGTTTTGATTATGTACTCCTTCAGCAACTCTTGTAATATGAATGAATGAAATGCACCTAGGAATGCCCTGATTCAATTCTTGGTGGCTCATAATTGAATCCCTTAGAAAGTCCATGATCATACCATATTTATTTACTGTCCATGAATGCATAAGATGTATGTGAATGTATGCAGTATATGATATATGCATGCTAAATGGATAATGTGCAAAGTGAGAGCTTAATAGTAATTACGATGACCATAAAATCTTCCAAACAAATGACTAAGTTGGAAATGCTATAATTAAAGTAATTATAACATGGGCCCTCCATTGGGGCAATTATTTTAAAAAATTTTAAATAGTTGCATGAGATGCAATTAATTTAAGAGATGTTCTTAAGAATAATTGTTAAGCATGAGATGTTGTAAATATGTAAATGGTTTGGTGGCCAATATTGGATGTACCTAAGGACATTAAAATTATTTGCATAATTACTGGCTCAATGGGATCAACTTAACTAATACAAGATAAGTCAATAATGGATGTACCTGAGATTTTGAGCATAAGGGGCTAGGTAAATGATTGAACCTCACATGAGATGTGATGGGCAAGGAGTTGCTCACTTATAGTTTATTGTAATTCTAATAATGGATGTACCTGAGGATGATCAATAGAATTATAAGAATTCAATCACCCACTAGAAATCCATCCAACTAGGATTTTCGTTTTCTACTTTGGAAGTGTAAGATTTGCTAAGTTAGTGGGAGGACCAATTTGATTAAAAGACCATAATCATTTTGGTTAATTACATAATACATTTACTAATTAATTTGGTTATTTTCTGCAGTTAATTTTCTGATAATAATGAGTACAGAACAACTATCACCATCCAATATCCTTGCAAGCATACTTGATCGCAATAGGTTGACAGGACCTAATCTGTCTGATTGGCTAAGAAATTTGAAACTTGTCCTGAACCTTGAACATATAGGATATGTTCTAGATTCAAATGTTCCTGGTCCCTTACCTCCAGAGGCCACCCAAGAGGAATATGAAACTTTGGACAAGGGGAAGGAGCATGATATGAGAGCTAAGTGTTACATGCTTGCTTCTATGAGTAATGAGTTACAAAAGCAGCATGAAAACATACAAAGTGCGAGTGAGATCCTCCTTCACCTACAAGAGTTATATGGTGAGCACAGCAGGAATACTAGGTATGAGATATCTAGACAGCTATTCCGCATGAGGATGTCTGAGGGACAGAATGTTGGGGATCATGTCCATAAGATGATTCGGCTGATTGAGCAGTTGGAACATCTTGACTTCAACATGGATTTCCAACTACAGAAGGATTTGATCCTTCAGTCCCTTCCTGAGCCTTTTGCGAATTTTGTGACAAATTTTCATATGACTAATCAGGAAAGCACCTTAGCTGGTTTACTCAACATGCTGGTTATTGCCCAAAAGAATATGCCGGGCAATAAAGGAAAAGAGGTTGCTTTGATTGCATCTTCTTCTGCTAGAAAGTCCAACAAGAAGAAGGGCAATAAGAAAAAGAAATCTCAGATTCTTGGTCCTTCTAAAAAAATAGCTAAACAGAAAGGGAAGACTAAAGCTGATGGAGGCAAAGGAAAGTGTTTCCACTGCCAGAAGGATGGGCACTGGAAAAGGAACTACCCAGAGTATCTTGTTTCTCTGAAGGACAAGAAGGATAAACCTTCGGAAGGTATGTCCATATTTTGTTATTTAGATTCTGATGATACTCATAGTTCATCTACAGCTTGGGGTTTAGATACTGGTGCCAGTTCTCACATTTCTAATGATATGTAGGAACTAGCAAATAATAGCAGCTTGCATTCTCAAGATG
Source organism: Hevea brasiliensis (assembly GCF_030052815.1). Taxonomy (NCBI): domain Eukaryota; kingdom Viridiplantae; phylum Streptophyta; class Magnoliopsida; order Malpighiales; family Euphorbiaceae; genus Hevea; species Hevea brasiliensis. Next base: position 34,339,539 of record NC_079497.1, on the reverse strand, counting down.
TTAGAGTCCGGATTGGCAATAGCTCAACTGTTGAAGCTTTAGCCATAGGATCTAAATCTTTTTACATGTTTGGACATATTTTGTGTTTGGATAATATTTTATATGTACCTGATGCTTTTAAGAACATCATTTCTATATCTAGTTTGACTAGAAATGGCTCTGAATTTCAATTCACAGATGATGTTTACAGTATTTATTTTGGAAATAAATATGTTGGTGTGGGTTATATACTAGTGCCAGTTCTCGCATTTCTAATGATATGCAGGAACTAGCAAATAGTAGCAGCTTGCATTCTCAATATGTTAGAGTCCGGATTGGCAATGGCTCAACTATTGAAGCTTTAGCCATAGGATCTAAATCTTTTTACATGTTTGGACATATTTTGTGTTTGGATAATATTTTATATGTACCTGATGCTTTTAAGAACATCATTTCTATATCTAGTTTGACTAGAAATGGCTATGAATTTCAATTCACAGATGATGTTTGCAATATTTATTTTGGAAATAAATATATTGGTGCGGGTTATATGAATGATGGTCTTTATTATTTGGATAATAATGACAAACAAAAAATGAATGGAAGTGATCTAAATGAATGCAATGCCATGGTGAAAACCAACTTAAGTTCAAAATATATTTGGCACTTAAGGTTATGTCATGTTGCAGAAGATAGGATTGCAAAACTGGAGAAAATGAGGATTCTATCCTCATTGGGCTCTGAGCTTACTCCAACTTGTGAATCTTGCCTTTAGGGCAAAATGACTAGATCACTCTTTGTTGGACAAGGGTTAAGGGCTGAAAATATTTTGGTGCTAATACATAGTGATGTATGTAGTCCATTTAAGGAAATGGCTAAAGGCGGTTTTCATTATTTTATTACCTTTACTGATGATAAATTAAGATTTGGGTATTTGTATTTGATGAAATACAAACATGAATCCTTTGAAAAGTTCAAAGAATTTAAATCTGAAGTAGAAAATCAAACAGGAAAGAGTATTAAAGCTCTTCGATCAGATCGTGGAGGTGAATATCTGAGTACTGAATTTGATGAATACTTGAGAGAGCACGGCATTGTTTCCCAGCTGACTCCTCCAGGAACGCCACAGCTGAATGGTGTATCTGAAAGGAGAAATCGTACCCTATTGGACATGGTACGTAGTATGATGAGCTATACTGATATGCCAATCTCATTTTGGGGATTTGCATTAGAATCAGCTTTGTATATTATGAATAGGATTCTATCAAAATCAGTTTCTTCCACACCTTATGAGATATGGCATGGAAGAAAACCAAGTCTTAAGCATGTTAAGATTTGGGGTTGTCCAGCTTATATCAAAAAGCTGAACACTGATAAATTGAAAACCAGATCAGAAAAAGGTCAATTTGTTGGATATCCAAAAGATAGTTTTGGATATTTGTAACACCCTCCCGATAGCAATTCCGTACATTCTACTGTTCCGGTGACCGGTGTCGGTTCGGATAGCTAGAACGTCCGGAAAAATATTTAAACTAAAGTGAGGAACCATAATTAACTAAAATATTGATAAGAAAAATTTAGTAAAAATTTTAGAAATAAAATACAAACAAGTTAAACGAGCTAGTGCCCTAGCGATGGGTAACCAGAGGGAAGTTGCGGTTCAAGCAACGAGGAGCCCTAGACCCGGGGAAAAATTCATAAAATAATTTTTGGGACTCCAGAGAAGGGTTATTGAGGTTCCCGTGGCATTAGAATGCCAAGAAAATACCTAGAAAAATTTTTCAATCGGTACAGACAATTTTGACCCGTTGAGCAGAACGGAGGGCATTTTAGTCATTTCGCCTTCAGAGGTGATTTTTGGCCGACTTGTCCAGCTAAGTAAATAATTAATATGACATAAAATATGAAGAAACATTACTAGAAATTAAATTGAAAATGAGTAGTGGAGGAAAGAAAAGAAAAATACAACATATGCAATTTATGACATCATTGTGATGTCATTTAAAATTACCAACCAATCACAATTAAGCAACTATTTGACTAACAAATAAAAGAGACTAAAAGAAGACCAAAATAACAAAAAAATGCAGCAGCCATCCCTCTTTCCCATTGCAGCCGAAACCTAGTCCCATAGCCACCCTCCATTAAAGCTTTTTCAAGCTTTAGATTTCCATCATTTCCACCATATTTCCCTACCCTGTAAGTACAAAAATTAATTATTTCACCTTGAGAAGAAGATTGATAGTAAGAAGAAGAGAAGAAAGTGAAGAATTTGAGCTTTTGAAAAGCTCCTAAGTGAGGTTAGTGCTATACTTTCACTCTCACTCCTTTAATCCTTGTTAGAGCATCATTTTTAAGATAAGAAATTGTAAGAATTTGAAGTAAATCATATATGTTAGGGTATCTTCAATTTTCGGCAGCCCTAAGGAAGGATGAGTTTGATTTTTTTAATGAACTTAGAGTGGCTAGAAATGATGTTTAAGGTATGAATATGCATGGGTGTTGAACTAGTATGCTAATTAAGGTTTATGAGTAATTTGAATTGGACATTAGGGTTTTGAGAAGTGAAAAATTGACTTGGCTTATGAAATTGTTAGAGAACATTTTAATGGTCAATTAGCGACCATTTTAGGTAAGTTGACCATAATATGGACTGAAAAATAGCTTGGCAAAGAGAATGATTATCTCGCCTAGGGGCAGTGATAATGGTGACCGAGATTTGGTCAATTACACAGCCATAACTTTGGCTGTGTTGGTCCAATTGGTGTTTGGCCAATTGGACATGAAACTAGGCTTATAATGGCACATTTTTGCTGAAGAAACCATGCCCAAAAGACCAAAGCAAGAGGACCAAAAGTTGGCCCCAATCCGGACACCCTGCAATAGCACCTGCAGAAAACTGTTCATTTGGCCATAACTCACTGTAGATTTGGTCAATTGACGTGAAATTTTTACAACAAAAAGTTAAGACATAGACAAACAACTTTCATGAAGGAACCTACCCCAAATTATGACCAGAACCAATTCAAAAATGCAATCACAGTCACTGTTCATGTTACTGTAGATGTGGTAATTTCTGCAGAATGGGAATCCAGCCAGCTGTGGTCTTTGGGATATATTTGGAGCTACAAAACTCCAAATTGAGTGATTCAAAAAAGAAAATTCAACTAGACAAAATAAGGAACAACTTTCATGTTTGTCATTTCTTCAAATTCTCACTGCAACAATGCTTAATGGAACAGTAAACATATGCTTCAAAAACTGAAATTTTCTGCCCTCTTAGTTTTAAGTTAGAAATGGTAATGGTGACCAATTCCAACAAGTTTTAAAAGCAAAATGTGGTATGTTGGGAGTGCCAAAACCAATGTACCTAATTTCTACCTAAAAGTCAACATTTTAGTTGACCATAGAGGTGAATAGTAACACCGAAACTTGAAATCCAAAGATTGAAGAATTTTAAAGTATCGAATGCCCTAGTATACCTAACAAGATTGGTTTGGATAGTTTGACATGCCAATAGGGTTCAGTTAGTAGTACTGCACATGGCAATATGCCATTCGGTGATTTTATGGCTTTTAGCCATTCTGACTTTGTATTGAGACTTGGCCTTGTGCCTGATGTTATTACAGCTTAGCCGCATTACATTGCCGGAGATGCATATGTGACCGATGGTGTGACGGCCCGAGGTACTAGGTACCCAGTGCCAGTTTACCCGTTATCCAGTCCAGTTGTCTAGTGTAGGTTACTTGGGCAATCAAATGAATGAAAGTGAACAAAGTTAATGAATTAATGTATATACCCATACTAAACAAATGAATCATACACATTCCCTACATATTTGTTTTCTTGCTATTTTCTTTTATTTTATTATTACACCACTAAGCATCATTGCTTAGCGCGTTGCTTTTGCCATGCGTAGGTACTGGAGATACAGATCGTGAGCCCAGTAGACCACAGACTGGGTGAGTCTATCCTGCAGTTCTGCTCAGTGTCCGTGTCACCTCAACTTCTGCAGTGCATTGGTAGGACACTAGGTGTCATTTTGGCATTCTGTAATTAATTTTGATTTTCTTATATGTAATTAAACTTGTATAATGTATATTGATGTTCATGTAAATTATGAAAATTGTATTTGTAAATGGAAAAATAAATGTTTATTTGTGATATATATGTGATCATCACATGTGATGGATGACTGAGAATTGAAATTGAAATGTTGAGATCTTGATGTTGAGTTTTGTGATGATATTGGAGTTGAGAATGAATGAATTTGTTTATTAGAAGTGTTTTTCACAGGTTCAGAAGAACTGTTTTCTCCATTTTTAGCCGGTACTCTGCCGGATTTTCTTTAAAAATTTTCGGAACCTCAAATAATTTATAATTTCAATAAATGACTTAAATGAACTATATTTCACAAATTATATTCAAAACTATGATGAAAATGAATTAAAAAGAATAAAAATGAGTGAGATAAGATAGGGTGTTCCGGTACACCGTGTGACATAGCTTACTCGGATACACTGTAGCTGGGTAAGGGGTGTCACATTTAGTGGTATCAAAGCACGGTTTAGGCGTTTCTGGGCCTAGATTGAGTCCATACCATGCATTGCATTTGTAAGAGTCGAGGTGACACTAATGCAGATCTGTTTGTCTTTTTTATTTTGAATAGGATATGAACCCTTCATCACAGAGAGTAGTCGAGGAGGAAGTGGAGAGTCATGCTCCACTGCGATGGCGAGGCTGGGGCATGGGAGAACACGCTTCGCCAACTCAAGCGAGCACCTCGGCCTCCACGAGCCATGTTTGACAAATGGCCGATTTCTTTAGACAAATGGCCGGGGTAATGCCAGCAGCACCACCACCACCAGCTCCACAACCAAAATCACACCTGGAAAGGCTAAGAAAGTTTGGAGCAGTGGACTTCTTCGGGAAGAGAGAAGATGACTCTGTTGCGGTAGAATTGGTTGAGCAGGCAGGCGAGTTCTAAAACAACTCCACTTTGCACTCGAGCAAAACACGGAAGGCTGCTTTGTATCCTGTTGCAAGGCGATGCATATGAATGGTGGGACACGGTGTCGATGAAGTGCAGCGGAAGTCAGAACTTGGGATTTCTTTCTCTCGAATTCAAGAAGAAATATGTGGGTCTTGTATACGGAAGAGAGAAGAAGAGAGTTTATTAACTGGCGAGAGGCAGGTTGCGATGGCGAGTATGAGAAGGAATTCGTAAGATTGAGCCGCTATGGAAGGGAGATAGTCCCTAATGAAGCTGAAAGATGTAAGAGATTTGAAGAGGGACTAAATGACAACATCAAGATCCAGCTCAACGCCTTGGGGATCACTGAAATTTACCAAGTTAGTGGAAGCTGCAATAAAGGTTGAAAAAGTAAGAATCGGTGAGCGGACTAGAAGGAAAGACAGTAGAAGAGGGCCCAGTCGGTCTAGTTCACTCACGCATTTGGGAAGAAGTTCAAGGGTCCTCTGCACAGAGTTCGGGGCAACCACAAGGTCGGGGCAGTCTCGGGGCCGAGCCACGATATACCCCTAGGAGAGTCGGTCCACACCATCGGTGGGTAGCTCTCCGAGGATGGGGTTCAGGACCAGCCCGGCAACTTCGCATGTCCACACCGCTTGAAATGGCATAAGGGGGAGTGTTGGAGAGTGACGGTGCTGCTAAGGTGTGGGTCAACAGAGCATCAATTGAAGAAGCGTCACGCAGAACTACTACTGTTGCTCCAACACAAGCGAGCGGACACTGCTCTGCACCACGAGAGGTAGAAAATGCAGTAAATCTGAGGTGGTTGGACCATCACGAGGCTCGCATCGAGCGGCAGAGAGGCGGATAACGGACCACTGCGGAGCTTATGCCTTGAGAGCTCGGGAGGAGCAAGATGCCGGATGTCATCGAGTGCGTTCTCCTCTACAATACTCCTGTGCATGCATTGGTGGATCCAGATCCACTCATTCATACATCTGCATCAACCTACCCAAGAAAGGGGATACTAGTAGGGAGAGTGACCAAGACATTACGGTCACAAATCCATTGGGCCACGATGTAGTGGTGAACAAAGTGTACAAGGGTTGCCCGTTAAGGATTCAGGGGTATGAATTCTTGGCAGACCTAATTGAGTTGCCCTTCCACGAGTTTGACGTGATTTTGGGAATGGACTGGTTGTCACGTCATCAGACAATAGTTGATTGCAAATTGAAGAGAATTTCTTTGAAAACTTCTAAGGGTAATGAGATCACAGTTGTGGGGGAAAGGACAGATTTCTTGTCCAATGTCATCTCAGCCACCGTTGCAAGAAGAATGATGAGAAAAGGCTGTGAAGCCTACCTAGCACATGTGGTGGACACTAGGCAGGCTAAGCCAAACCTGGGTGACATACCCACGAAGAGACTTCAGTATTCCTGAAGAATTGCTGGTTTGCCACGAGAAAGGAAGTCGAGTTTGCTATTGAGACAACTGCCAGATCTGACACCCATTTCCATTGCTCCTTATAGGATGGCACCCAGAATTGAGGGAGTTGAAAACTTCGATTGCAAGAGTTGCTTGATAAGGGGTTCATACGCCGATGTGTCACCATGGGGAGCTCAAGGTCTTTGTTTGTGAAAATGAAGGATGGGACTTTGAGACTATGCATCGATTACCGGCAGTTGAATAAAGTGACTGTGAAGAGCAAATATCCGTTGCCTAGAATTAATGATCTATTTGATCAGTTGAAGGGAGCAGGAGTATTTTCTAAAATTGATCTCAGATCAGGGTATCATCAGTTGAGGGTGAAGGATGTAGATGTGCCCAAGACTGCATTCAGGACCCGGTACGGGCATTATGAGTTTCTGGTGATGCCCTTTGGCTTAACAAATGCACCAGCGGCATTCATGGACCTTATGAACCGTATCTTCCATCCATACTTAGATCGGTTCATAGTGGTCTTTATTGATGATATTTTGGTGTATTCCAAGACCAGGGAAGAACATGATGAGCATTTGAGGATTGTTCTGCAAACCCTGAGAGAAAAGAAGCTGTATGCTAAGTTGTCCAAATGTGACTTTTGGCTGAATGAGATTGCATTCCTTGGACACATAGTGTCAGCTGATGGGATTAGGTTGGATCCCAAGAAAATAGAAGCAGTGATGGAATGGAAGCCTCCCAGAAATACAACTGAGGTCAGAAGCTTCTTGGGGCTAGCTGGGTATTACAGAAGATTTGTGAAAGGATTTTCCTTAATAGCTGCTCCAATGACCAAGTTGTTACACAAGAATGTTAGATTTGACTGGAATGACAAGTGTCAGACCAGTTTTGAGAAGTTTAAGGCTATGTTGACAGAGGCACCAGTGCTAACACAGCCAGTGTCAGGAAAGGACTTTGTGGTCTACAGTGATGCCTCACATAATGGGCTAGGGTGTGTATTGATGCAAGAGGGGAAGGTTGTCGCTTATGCTTCCAGGCAGCTAAGGCCACATGAACAGAATTACCCTACCCATGATCTAGAGCTTGCAACAATTATCTTCGCACTGAAGATATGGAGGCATTACTTGTATGGTGAAAAGTGCTACATTTACACAGACCACAAGAGTCTGAAATATTTGCCAACCCAGAAGGAACTCAACCTTAGACAGAGGCAATGGATTGAGTTCCTAAAGGATTATGATTGTGTAATTGACTACCATCCTGGGAAGGCAAATGTAGTTGCTGATGCTTTGAGCAGAAAATCAATCACAGCTTTGAGATCATTGAATGCCCGTCTAACTTTGGTTCGAGATGGAGCTATTTTGGCTGAGTTGCAAGTGAGGCCAAACCTGCTACAGCAGATTTTAGATGGGCAAAAGGCAGATGAAAAGTTAATGGCTATTATGAGCAGAATCTCAGAGGGAAAAGCAACTGACTATGAGGTGAAGGTAGATGGTTGTCTGTATTACAAAGGAAGACTGTGTGTACCAGATGATGGGGAATTGAAAGCTAATATTCTGAAAGAGGCACACACCAGTGTATATGCTATGCACCCAGGAAGTACAAAGATGTATCATGATTTGAAGCTTCAGTATTGGTGGCCTTGTATGAAGAAGGACATAGCTGACTACGTGACTAAATGCTTGACATGTCAGCAAGTCAAGGCAGAACATCAAGTTCCATCGGGTTTGCTACAGCCTATACGCATACCTGAATGGAAATGGGATCGGGTCACCATGGATTTTGTAAGTGGTCTACCTCTCACCCAGAAGAAACATGATGCAGCATGGGTGATAGTTGATAGGTTGACAAAGTCAGCACACTTTCTGCCAGTTAGGACTGACTACTCACTCTAGAGGTTAGCAGAATTGTATATCAGTGAGATAGTTAGACTGCATGGAATTCCACTTTCCATCATATCTGATCGAGACCCAAGATTTACATCGAGATTCTGGAAGAAGTTGCATGAGTCCTTGGGTACACAACTCCATTTCACCTGACTTTCCATCCTCGAGACGGATGGGCAATCGAGAAAAGAGTAATCCAGGTAAACAATTGAAACCAATGAAATTGATACAAATATTGAATTAAAATGATAACAATAACGTGAAATATATGTCAGGTCCTTGAGGATATGCTGAGGAGTTGTGTCATTGAGTTTGAGGGAAGTTGGGACAGATACCTCCCACTGGCAGAATTTGCATATAACAATAGCTACCAGGCTAGCATTCAAACGGCCCCATATGAAGCACTGTATGGAAGAAAATGTAGAACTCGGTGTCTTTGGACTGAATTGGCGAAGATAAGCGGTAGGGCGGACACGGTGAAACAGACTGAGGACAAAGTAAAATTGATCAAAGCTAATCTGAACGTTGCCTCAGACAGACAGAAATCCTATGCCGACTTGAAAAGAAAAGAAATAGAATACACAGTTGGCGACAAAGTGTTCCTCAAGGTGTCACCGTGGAAGAAGGTATTGAGGTTTGGAAGGAAGGGTAAGTTAAGCCCTAGATTCATTGGCCCATATGAAGTCATTGAACGTGTGGGTCCAGTGGCCTATAGGCTAGCTTTACCACCAGAGCTGGATAAGATCCACAATGTGTTCCACGTGTCTATGCTCAGAAGATACCACTCAGATTCTTCACATGTCATCTCCAGGGAAGAAATTGAAATACAACCGGATTTGACATATGAAGAAGAACCTCTACGGATCCTAGCTCGGGAAGTAAAAGAATTGAGGAACAAGCAGATTCCACTGGTGAAAGTGCTTTGGAGGCAACACAACACCGAGGAGGCAACTTGGGAAAGTGAAGAAACGATGAGGCAACAGTTCCCTCAACTGTTTGCATCAGGTAAATTTCGAGGACGAAATTTAAATTAGAGGGGAAGAGTTGTAACACCCTCCCGATAGCAATTAGTACATTCTCTTGTTCGGTGACGATGTCGGTTCGGACAGCTAGAACGTCCAAAAAAATATTTAAACTAAAGTGAGGAACCATAATTAACTCAAATATTGATAAGAAAAATTTGGTAAAAATTTTAGAAATAAAATACAAACAAGTTAAACGAGCCGGTGCCCTAGCGATGGGTAACCAGAGGGAAGTTGCGGTTCTTGCAACGAGGAGCCCTAGATCCGGGGAAAAATTCATAAAATAATTTTTCGGACTCCAGAGAAGGGTTATTGAGGTTCTCATGGCATTAGAATGCCAAGAAAATACCTAGAAAAATTTTTCAATCGGTACAGACAATTTTGACCCGTTGAGTCGAACGGAGGGCATTTTAGTCATTTCGCCTTCAGAGGTGATTTTTGGCCGACTTGTCCAGCTAAGTAAATAATTAATATGACATAAAATATGAAGAAACATTACTAGAAATTAAATTGAAAATGAGTAGTGGAGGAAAGAAAAGAAAAATACAACATATGCAATTTATGACATCATTGTGATGTCATTTAAAATTACCAACCAATCACAATTAAGCAACTATTTGACTAACAAATAAAAGAGACTAAAAGAAGACCAAAATAACAAAAAAATGCAGCAGCCATCCCTCTTTCCCATTGCAGCCGAAACCTAGTCCCATAGCCACCCTCCATTAAAGCTTTTTCAAGCTTTAGATTTCCATCATTTCCACCATATTTCCCTACCCTCTAAGTACAAAAATTAATTATTTCACCTTGAGAAGAAGATTGATAGTAAGAAGAAGAGAAGAAAGTGAAGAATTTGAGCTTTTGAAAAGCTCCTAAGTGAGGTTAGTGCTATACTTTCACTCTCACTCCTTTAATCCTTGTTAGAGTATCATTTTAAGATAAGAAATTGTAAGAATTTGAAGTAAATCATATATGTTAGGGTATCTTCAATTTTCGGCAGCCCTAAGGAAGGTTGAGTTTGATTGTTTTAATGAACTTAGAGTGGCTAGAAATGATGTTTAAGGTATGAATATGCATGGGTGTTGAACTAGTATGCTAATTAAGGTTTATGAGTAATTTGAATTGGACATTAGGGTTTTGAGAAGTGAAAAATTGACTTGGCTTATGAAATTGTTAGAGAACATTTTAATGGTCAATTAGTGACCATTTTAGGTAAGTTGACCATAATATGGACTGAAAAATAGCTTGGCAAAGAGAATGACTATGCTGCCTAGGGACAAGATAATGGTGACCGAGATTTCAGTCAATTACACAGCCATAACTTTGGCTGTGTTGGTCTAATTGGTGTTTGGCCAATTGGACATGAAACTAGGCTTATAATGGCACATTTTTGCTGAAGAAACCATGCCCAAAAGACCAAAGCAAGAGGACCAAAAGTTGGCCCCAATCCGGACACCCTGCAACACTGCGAGAATGACCAAATGAGCGAATCGCTTCATTTGGCCATAACTCACTGTAGATTTGGTCAATTGGCCATTACTGTAGATGTGGTAATTTCTGCAGAATGGGAATCCGGCCAGCTGTGGTCTTTGGGCCATATCTGGAGCTACAAAACTCCAAATGGAGTGATTCAAAAAAGGAAATTCAACTAGACAAAATAAGAAACAACTTTCATGTTTGTCATTTCTTCAAATTCTCACTGTGATGCTTAATAGAAACGATGAAACATATGCTTCAAAAACTGAAATTTTCTGCCCTCTTGGTTTTAAGTTAGAAATGGTAATGGTGACCAATTCCAACAAGTTTTAAAAGAAAATGTGGTATGTTGGGAGTGCCAAAACCAATGTACCTAATTTCTACCTAAAAGTCAACATTTTAGTTGACCATAGAGGTGAATAGTAACACCGAAACTTGAAATCCAAAGATTGAAGAATTTTAAAGTATCGAATGCCCTAGTATACCTAACAAGATTGGTTTGGATAGTTTAGCATGCCAATAGGGTTCAGTTAGCAGTACTGCAAATGGCAATATGCCATTCGGTGATTTTATGGCTTTTAGCCATTCTGACTTTGTATTGAGACTTGGCCTTGTGCCTGATGTTATTACAGCTTATTAGCTGTTCTGTTGCACACCGGGAGATGCATATGTGACCGATAGTGTGACGGCCCGAAGTACTAGGTACCCAGTGCCAGTTTACCCGTTATCCAGTCCAGTTGTCTAGTGTAGGTTACTTGGGCAATCAAATGAATGAAAGTGAACAAAGTTAATGAATTAATGTATATACCCATACTAAACAAATGAATCATACACATTCCCTACATATTTGTTTTCTTGCTATTTTCTTTTATTTTATTATTGCACCACTAAGCATTATTGCTTAGCGCATTGCTTTTGCCACGCGTAGGTACTGGAGATACAGATCGTGAGCCCAGTAGACCACAGACTGGGTGAGTCTATCCTGCAGTTCTGCTCTGTGTCCGTGTCACCTCAACTTCTGCAGTGCATTGGTAGGACACTAGGTGTCATTTTGGCATTCTGTAATTAATTTTGATTTTCTTATATGTAATTAAACTTGTATAATGTATATTGATATTCATGTAAATTATGAAAATTGTATTTGTAAATGGAAAAGTAAATGTTTATTTGTGATATATATGTGATCATCACATGTAATGGATGACTGAGAATTGAAATTGAAATGTTGAGATCTTGATATTGAGTTTTGTGATGATATTGGAGTTGAGAATGAATGAATTTGTTTATTGGAAGTGTTTTTCACAGGTTCCGAAGAACTGTTTTCTCCATTTTTAGCCGGTACTCTGCCGGATTTTCTTTAAAAATTTTCGGAACCTCAAATAATCTATAATTTCAATAAATGACTTAAATGAACTATATTTCACAAATTATATTCAAAACTATGATGAAAATGAATTAAAAAGAATAAAAATGAGTGAGATAAGATAGGGTGTTCCGGTACACCGTGTGACATAGCTTACTCGGATACACTGTAGCTGGGTAAGGGGTGTCACAATATTATTTTTATTTGCCTACTTCACAAAAGGTTGTGATAAGTAGAGATGCCACTTTTCTTGAACAATAGTTTGTTCAAGAAGGAGGCAAAGGAAGGCAAATAGAGTTAGAATTGGAGAATTCTGATCAACCAATAGATCAGATGGATATAGATCCATCTAGTCAACCTACAACCGTTGATGAAACATCTACAGCTATTTCTCATATAACAACCAGGGTATCTCACCCACTAGTGAGATATGGTTTCCTTCATGAAGAAGAACAAGAGTTGTCTACTCATGAAGAAGTAGATCATGGAGATGATCCACTTACCTATGAAGAAGCTATATCAAATATAGACTCTTCAAAATGGATTGATGCTATGAAATCCGAGATTTGATTCCATGGATAAGAATCAAGTTTGGGATCTTGTTGACCCACCTGAAGGTATAATACCTATAGGGAACAAATGGGTTTTCAAGAAGAAAATTGATTCTGATGGAAAGGTAGAGACCTATAAGGCAAGGCTAATAACGAAAGGGTTTCGCCAAAGGCAAGGAATTGACTATGAGGAGACTTTCTCGCCTGTTGCCATGCTTAAATCAATTAGGATTCTATTAGCAATAGCTGCATACTATGATTATGAGATTTGGCAAGTGGATATCAAAACAGCTTTTCTTAATGGATACATTGAAGAAAACATTTTCATGGAACAACCTAGGGGTTTTGAATCCCAAGATGGTTCCATGGTATGCAAGCTAAAGAGATCCATTTATAGGTTGAAGCAAGCTTCGAGGAGTTGGAACATCCATTTTGATGAAGCCATTAAATCATTTGGTTTTATCAAAAATGAGGATGAGCCATGTGTATATAAGAAGGTTAGTGACAGTGCTATCCCTTTACTTGTCTTATATGTAGATGATATATTGTTAATGGATAATGACACAGGTATGTTAACAACTATAAAGGTATGGTTGTCAAATACATTCTCCATGAAAGACTTAGGGGAGGCAACCTATATTCTTGAGATTCGCATCTATAGAGATAGAGCGAAAAGAATAATTGGTTTATCCCAAAGTCTATACTTGAAAAAGGTGTTAAAGAGGTTTAACATGCTTGATTCTAAGAGAGGATTGTTACCAGTGAGACATGGTATCCACCTTTCTAAAGAGATGTCTCCAAAGACACCTGAAGAAAGAGATAAGATGGCCAGGATTCCATATGCTTTGGCTATTGGAAGTTTAATGTATGCAATGTTGTGTACTAGGCCGGATATCGCATATGCTATTAGTTTGACTAGCAGGTATCAATCCAATCTAGGTTTGGAACACTGGATAGCTGTCAAGAATATCCTTAAGTACTTGAGAAGAACTAAGGATTTATTCTTGATCTATGGAGGTGGAGACTTACAATTGGATGGTTATACTGATTCTGATTTCCAATCAGATATCGATGATAGAAATTCTACCTCTGGGTATGTGTTCATTTGTAATGGAGGTGCAGTCAGTTGGAAGAGTTCCAAACAGAGCACGACTGCAGATTCCACGACAGAGGCTGAGTATATTGCTGCATTAGATGCTGCAAAAGAAGCTGTTTGGATAAAGAAGTTCGTGACAGAACTTACAGTAGTTCCTTCCATTGATTCAGCAGTTCCACTACACTGTGACAACAATGAGCAGTCATACAGGCTAAGGAACCCAGGTCTCACCAGAAATCCAAACACATAGAAAGGCGCTACCATATTATCAGAGAAATAGTTGGGCGAGGCGATGTAGCCATGCAAAAAATAGCATCAGCTGAAAATCCCGCTGATCCATTCACTAAGCTTATGTCACAGACTCAGCTAGACTGACATCTTGAGAAGATGGGTCTAAGATATTGTAATGAATGGCTCTAGTGCTAGTAGGAGATTGTTAGTAGTATGCCCTAGAGCATATCATTTAGTATGTATCTTGTACATGTTTTTATTAATAAAAGGCAATTCCACTTTTCCGTTTACATAATATATTTATGTGTAATAGAAAATGTCCATTAATATTTTGTTAGAAATTCTATTCTTAAGTTGTTAAGAATATGAGTGACAGTATTTCTAGTACAAAGTATCATAAATAGGTTCACAATCGAGGATACTTCATAATAAGGACATGACTTATCCAGAAAGATTGTATTCATATTTGTTCCCAAGTTATTTATATGAGATATAAATAAGATGGAATGGTGAGTCTCATGCCATATAACAAACATGATAGGAACTTATACATGATAAGTAGGTCGAACCAGTGACACGTGTGACAACCACATGGAGTTTACTCTTGTCAATGCATTATCATAAATCATATCAGTGCATATAATCTTTAGACCTGAGATAGCATAGTTATCTTGTATTTAGGTGGTTTGAGTTTGATACTACTTTCATACTTGTATTGTGTACGGGTATATGGGCATGTGTTGGCTCCTACTAGTTATATATGGAGGTAGGTGTTGATCAAGATAGAATCTGTTCCTCTAGGTAAATAGAGATAAAATCCTATGTTCATTTAATTGTTCTTGATGTTTCAAGTTCCTGGCCAGGACAGATAGATTTAATAAAAAAAGAGTTTCTGATGAGAAAATCTTGTAATCAATAACTGGAATTAAAAGAGAACATAATATTCATAGCAAATGGGGTTTAACATAAACCATGACTCCAGCTTGAGTTGGGATTTTCTAACAGAGAGATTCTAGTGCATGGTAACATATGATTACAGGTTCATTTAAGGTAAACCTTGTTACTAAATAGGTGACCATGGCATGTTATGCTAGGTGTTAACCATGGTCTATGAGGTGCATAAAATGATTTAGAGAAAACATTTATGGTAAGAAAGAGTTCTGATGATATTAAGAGTTGATATCATGTCTCATTGCCAATTGGTGATGAGCCTAGTAAGTCACACACATACACAAGTAATCACATAATTAAATATGATTTAATTAATTAATTAAAGAGTTTAATTGATTCATTAAATAGGTTTAGTTTGCAATTAGATTGCAAAGTCCCGAGCATGACTTGAAACCAAATTTAGGTTATTGGATGTATAGTATAAGTTAAATTTATATTTAAAGTGTTTAAATATGAATTTAATTAATGAGAAATTAATTGACAAAGATTAATTAATTAATTTATATTTGATATAAATTGATTAGAAGAAGAGAAATAATTATTTTGGGTTGAGAACTCAAAATTAAATCACAGGGGCATTTTGGTCATTTCACAGGGTGACATGTGACACCATGAGATGGTGATACATGGCATTACACATAAGCTTGACAAATGTCTTTTAATGATGTAAGATGATTGAAATTAAGATTAAATATAGGTTTGACACTTGGCACAATGTGATTGGGTCAATTAAAACTAGAACCAATCAGAGGTTGACATGTGGCAAGGGTTTAATGTGTTGACCTAGCTATATAAGTGTTATGAAAAGATAACAACACAACCAGCCACTACTCCTCTTTTGTGACGTCACTTTGAAGCACTCCCTCTCTTCTTCTTCATCTCTCATCTATTCCAAGAGATTAGCAAACAATCTCTTGAATTAAAAATTCTAGAAATCGTTTCTAGTGTCCTGTTTACATCTTTAATATCTTAAAAGGCAGAACTTTATTTTCTAGTTAATAGAAAAAGCTTTAGAAGCTATTCAAGGGCTACCATAGGTGTTCTTGGTGTGGACAAGCTAGAGGGACAACATCTGGTGTCCTGAAGATGCATCTAAAAGGCACAAATACACTACAGTGCATCAAGATGTTAGTGTATTTGTTCTTGATCTAATCTAGGGTTCTAAAATTGATCTGATTAATTTTAAAATATTAAATGGCAAATATAGATCCAAAAACATATTTAAAGAGTTTTAATATGTTGTTTATCATTGAAATCAAATAGATAAAAATAAATCTTACATGATGCATGTGGCCCTAGGTGAAAATTTTTGAATTCAATGGTATAAACATATGTTTTTCACGCTTCTGCTCCTTCAAAAAGAACAAAGGTACAGTTTATGGCTAAGAGTATAGAAATAAATCTCATAAACATCCTCAGTTAACTTTGAAGTCCCTCAACTGCCATCGTTTCAAGTGACCTTCTAAAAAGCGTGCTTTGTATTTTACTATCCCTTGATCTCGGAATCCTCCTTGTTTCTTCATCATCTTCGACTAGAAGCGCCCTTTTGGGTTTTCACTCCTAGCCTTTTTTTTTTTTTTTTTCTGGGGCATCCTTTTGGATTTTCACCCCTCGCTTATTTTGCAGAAAGCGCCCTTTTGGGTTTTTGCCTTCTTTCCCTCATTTTGCTAGGATTGCCCTTTTGGGTTTTCACTCCTACTTTTTTTTATGCATAATATCTTTTTACAGCATCCGCATTTACTAGCCTCGGTAATTTTTCCCCATCCATGCGAGTTAAGATGAGTGCACCACCAGAAAATGCTTTTTTAACCACATAAGGCCCTTCATAAGTTGGTGACCACTTGCCCCAGGAATCACTTTGATTCAGGAGGATCTTCTTTAAAACTAGATCTCCTAATTGGAATTCACGTGGACGTACGTTCTTATCAAATGTTCTAGCCATCTTTCTTTGGTACAACTGCCCATGACATACTGTCGTCAGTATTTTCTCATCCATTAAATTTAGCTGATCTAACCTTGATTGAACCCATTTCGTCTCATCTAGTCCTACCTCTTTTAAAACCCTTAAACAAGGAATTTCTACCTCAATTGGCAAAGCTGAAGGAGCGGAAACATGAAAAACACAAGTTTATACCATTGAATTAAAAAATTTTCACCTAGGGACACATGCATCATGCAAGATATATTTTATCTATTTGATTTCAATGATAAACAACATATTAAAACTCTTTTAATATGTTTTTGGATCTGTATTTGCCATTTAAGATTTTAAAATTAATCAGATTAATTTTAGAACCCTAGATTAGATCAAGAATAAATACACTAACCTTTTGATGCACTGCAGCGTATTTATGCCTTTGGGATGCATTTTCAGGACACCAGAGGTTGTCCCTTTAGCTTGTCCACACCAAGTTCACCTATGGCAACCCTTGAACAGCTTCTAAAGCTTTTTTATTAATTAGAAAATCAAGTTTTGCCTATTAAGAGATTAAAGATGTAAACAGGACACTAGAAATGATTTCTAGTATTTTTAATTCAAGAGATTGTTTGCTAATCTCTTAGAATAAATGAGAGATGAAGAAGAAGAGAAGGGAGAGGAGCCTTTGGGTGGCAGCACAAAGAGGAGGCAGCAGCTTGTGTTATTTGTTCTTTCATAACAATACTTTTATAGTTAGGTCATCACTTAAAACCCTTGCCACATGTCACCTTCTGATTGGCTCTAGATTTAACTGACCCAATCACATTGTGCTAAGTGTCAAACCTATATTTAATCTTAATTTTAATCATCTTGCATGATTAAAAGACATTTGGCAAGCTTATGTGTAACGCCATGTTTCACCATCTCATGGTGCCACATGTCATCCTGTGAAATGACTTAAATGCCCCTGTGTCTTAATTTTGAGTTCTCAACCCAAAATAATTATTTCTCTTCTTCTAATCAATTTATATCAAATATAAATCAATTAATTAATCTTTATTAATTAATTTCTCATTAATTAAATTCATATTTAAACATTTTAAATATAAATTTAACTTATACTATACATCCAATAATCTAGATTTGGTTTCAAGTCATGCTAGAGACTTCGCAATCTAATTGCAAACCAAACTTATTTAATTAATCAATTAAACTCTTTAATTAATTAATTAAATCATATTTAATTTAGTGATTACTTGTGTATGTGTGTGACTTACTAGGCTCATCACTAATTGGCAATGAGACATGATATCAACTCTTAATATCATCAGAACTCTTTCTTACCATAAATGATTTCTCTAAATCATTTTATGTACCTCATAGACTATGGTTAACACCTAACATAGCATGCCATGGCCACCCAATCAGTAATAAGGTTTACCTTAAATGAACCTATAATCATATGTTACCATGCACTAGAATCTCTCTGTTACAAAATCCCAATTCAAGTTGGAGTCATGGTTTATGTCAAACACCATTTGCTATGAATATTATGTTCTCTTTTAATTCCAGTTCTTGATTAAAAAGATTTTCTCATCAAAAACTCTTTTCTGATTAAATCTACCTGTCCTGGCCAGGAACTTGAAACATCAAGAATAATTAAATGAACATAGGATTTTATCTCTATTTACTTAGAGGAACGGATTCCATCTTGATCAACACCTACCTCCATATATAACTAGTAAGAGCCAACACATGCCCTTATACCTATACACAGCACAAGTATGAAAGCAGTATCAAACTCAAACCACCTATATATAAGATAACTATGCTATCTCAGGTCTAAAGATTATATGCACTGATATGATTTGTGACAATGCATTGACAAGAGTAAACTCCATGTGCTTGTCATAAATGTCACTGGTTCGACCTACTTATCATGTATAAGTGCCTATCATGTCTGTCATATGGCATGAGACTCACCATTCCATCTTATTTATATCTCATATTAATAACTTGGGAACAAACATGAATATAATCTTACTGGATAAGTCATGTCCTTATTGTGAAGTATCCTCGATTGTGAACCTATTTATGATACTTTGTGCTAGAAATACTATCACTCATATTCTTAACAACTTAAGAATAGAATTGTGTCATTACATATTAACAGAATATTATCCACATATAAGACAAGGAAAGTGATAGCACTGTCACTAACCTTCTTATATACACATGGCTCATTCTTATTTTTGACAAAACCAAATGACTTAATGGCTTCATCAAAACGGATGTTCCAACTCCTCGAAGCTTGTTTCAACCCATAAATGCATCGCTTTAGCTTGCAAACCTTGGAACCATCTTGGGATTCAAAACCCCTAGGTTGTTCCATGAAAATGTACTCTTCAATGTATCCATTGAGAAAAGCTGTTTTGACATCCATTTGCCAAATCTCATAATCATAGTATGCAGCTATTGCTAATAAAATCTTAATTGATTTAAGTATGACAACAGGCGAAAAATTCTCCTCATAGTCAATTCCTTACCTTTGGTGAAACCCTTTCGCTACTAGCCTTGCTTTATAGGTCTCAACCTTTCCATCAGAACCAATTTTCTTCTTGAAAACCCATTTGTTCCCTATAGGTACAATACCTTCAGGTGGGTCAACAAGATCCCAAACTTGATTCTTATACATGGAATCAATCTCGGATTTCATAGCATCAATCCATTTTGAAGAGTCTATATCTAATATAGCTTCTTCATAGGTAAGTGGATCATCTCCATGATTTACTTCTTCATGAGTAGACAACTCTTGTTCTTCTTCATGAAGGAAACCATATCTCACTGGTGGGTGAGATACCCTGGTTGTTCTATGAGGAACAGCTGTAGATCTTTTATCAACGGGTGTAGGTTGACTATATGGATCTATACCAATCTGATCTATTGGTTGGTCAGAATTTTCCAATTCTAACTCTATTTGCCTTCCTTTGCCTTCTTCTTGAACAAACTGTTGTTCAAGAAATGTGGCATCTCTACTTACCACAACCTTTTGTAAAGCAGGAAAATAAAAATAATATTCAAAACTATCTTTTGGATATCCAACAAATCGACCCTTTTCTGATCTGGTTTCCAATTTATCAGTGTTCAGCTTTTTGATATAAGTTGGACAACCCCAAATCTTAACATGCTTAAGACTTTGTTTTCTTCCATGCCATATCTCGTAAGGTGTGGAAGAAACTGATTTTGATGGAATCCTATTCAGAATATACAAAGCTGATTCTAATGCAAATCCCCAAAAGGAGATTAGCATATTAGTAGAGCTCATCATACTATGTACCATATCTAATAGGGTACGATTTCTCCTTTCAGATACACCGTTCAACTGTGGTGTTCTTGGAGGAGTCAACTGAAAAACAATGCCATGCTCTCTCAAGTATTCATCAAATTCAGTACTCAAATATTCACCTGCACGATCTGATCAAAGAGCTTTAATACTCTTTCCTATTTGATTTTCTACTTCAGATTTAAATTCTTTGAACTTTTCAAAGGATTCATGTTTGTATTTCATTAAATACAAATACCCAAACCTTGATTTATCATCAGTAAAGGTAATAAAGTAATGAAAATCGCCTCTAGCCATTTCCTTAAATGGACCACATACATCACTATGTATTAGCTCCAAAATATTTTCAGGCCTTAGCCCTTGTCCAACAAAGGGTGATTTAGTCATTTTGCCTTGAAGGCAAGATTCACAAGTTGGAGTAGGCGCAGAGCCCAATGAGGATAGAATCCCCATTTTCTCCAATTTTGCAATCCTATCGTCTGCAACATGACATAACATTAAGTGCCAAATATATTTTGAACTTGAGTTGGTTTTCACCATGGAATTGCATTCATTTAGATCACTTGCATTCATTTTGTGTTTGTCATTATTATCTAAATAATAAATATTGGTCGGGTTATATGAATGCAATCAAAGCTACCTCTTTTCCTTTATTGGTCGGCATATTCTTTTGGGCAATAACTAGCATGTTGAGTAAACTAGCCAAGGTGCATTCCTGTTTAGTCATATGGAAATTTGTCACAAAATTCCCAAAAGATTCAGGAAGGGACTGAAGGATTAAATCCATCTATAGTTGGAAATCCATGTTGAAGTCACAATGTTCTAGCTGCTCAATTAGCCGAATCATCTTGTGGACATGATCCCCAACATTCTATCCATCAGACATCCTCATGCGGAACAGCTGCCTAGATATCTCATACCTAGCATTCCTGCTGTGCTCACCATACAACTCTTGTAGGTGAAGGAGGATCTCACTCGCACTCTGCATGTTCTCATGCTGCTTCTGTAACTCATTACTCATGGAAGTAAGCATGTAACACTTAGCTCTTATATCATGCTCCTTCTACTTGTCCAAAGTTTCATGTTCCTCTTGGGTGGCCTCTGGAGGTAAGGGACCAGGAACATTTGAGTCTAGAACATATCCTATATGTTCAAGGTTCAGGACAAGTTTCAAATTTCTTAGCCAATCAGACAGATTAGGTCCTGTCAACCTATTGCGATCAAGTATGCTTGCAAGGATATTGTATGGTAGTGGTTGTTCTGTGCTCATTATTTTCAGAAAATTAACTACAGAAAATAACCAGATTTATTAGTAAATGTATCATGTAATTAACAAAAATGATTATGGTTTTTTAATCAAATTGGTCCTCCCACTAACTTAGCGAATCCTACACTTCCAAAGTAGAAAACAAAATCCTAGTTGGATGGATTTCTAGTGGGTGATTAAATTCTTATAATTCTATTGATCATCCTCAAGTACATCTAATATTGGAATTACAATAAACTATAAGTGAGAAACTCCTTGCCCATCACATCTCATGTGAGGTTCAATCCTTTACCTAGCGCCTAATGCTCAAAATCTCAGATACATCCATTATTGAATTATCTTGCATTAGTTAAGTTGATCCCATTGAGCCAGTAATTATGGAAATAATTTTAATGTCCTCAGGTACATCTAATATTGGCCACCAAACCATTTACATATTTACAACATCTCATGCTTAACAATTATTCTTAAGAAAATCTCTTAAATTAATTGCATCTTATGCAAGTATTTAAAATTTCTTAAAATAATTGCCTCAATGGAGGACCCATGTTATAATTACTTTAATTATAGCATTTTCAACTTAATCAATTGTTTGGAAGATTTTATGGTCATTCTAATTACTATTAAGGTCTCACTTTGCACATTATCCATTTAGCATGCATATATCATATACTTGCATACATTCACATACATCTCATGCATTCATGCATAAACAGTAAATATGGTATAATCATGGACTTTCTAAGGGATTCAATTCTAAGCCACGAAGAATTGAATCAGGGCATTCCTAGGGGCATTTCATTCATTC
The DNA here is from genome assembly GCF_030052815.1 of Hevea brasiliensis. Lineage (NCBI taxonomy): Eukaryota > Viridiplantae > Streptophyta > Magnoliopsida > Malpighiales > Euphorbiaceae > Hevea > Hevea brasiliensis. Next base: position 34,317,236 of record NC_079497.1, on the reverse strand, counting down.
ATTCATTTTACAAGAGTTGCTGAAGGAGTACATAATCAACACTTGATCTTGAATTCCTCCCACTGGTCCCACCAATGCTCTTGACCTCCTTGATCTTCTTGTAATCCAATATTACATAGTAATCCTTGGCATATCAAGGTAAATTTACAAGAACTAAATAAATGAAATTGCAACCCAAAATTATTACAACCTTAATAATACACGCCCAAAATAAATTAAAAAAAATTAAAATAATTTACAATCCCAAAGAAACGTAAAAGAAATAAATCCAATCACATTGGTCTTTTATAGTCCATGATCATCCATCATGCATATCACTATTTAACAATTAAATAAAACATACATACTTGAATTAAATTGAATATCTCATATTCAACTTAAAAATCCAAATTTGAATATGATTCAAACAAATTTAAAAAATCAGATTTGAATCACATTCAAACAAATTTAAAAATTCAGATTTGAATCAAATTCAAACAATCTTAAAAATTCAAATTTGAATTACATTCAAATAATTTTTAAAAAATCTGATTTGAATCACATTCAAACAATTTTTAAAAATTTAGATTTGAATATTATTCAAACAACTTTAAAAATTCAGATTTAAATATGATTCAAACAACTTTAAAAATTCATATTTGAATCACATTCAAATAATTTTTAAAATTTTGATTTGAATCAAATTTTAATTGTGTGATTAAAACTCTAATTAAACAATTTAATTAGACGTAGGATGAGCTTTTAGATGATACAACAATTGCAAATAAAAAAGCCAAACCTTGTGCCACTATTGGAGGAACATTGTTGCCGCCACCTATGGTGGCTTCACCATGTGTGCCGCCACACATCCTTTGCAACCAGCAATGGATCAATCATCTCATGATCAAATCACACAATTAAATCATATAATGAATAATCTAAATGGCAAATATAATGGCTCTGATACCTATTAAAGGAGCGGAAGCATGAAAAACACAAGTTTATACCATTGAATTCAAAAATTTTCACCTAGGGACACATGCATCATGCAAGATTTATTTTTATCTATTTGATTTCAATGATAAACAACATATTAAAAATCTTTTAATATGTTTTTGGATCTGTATTTGCCATTTAAGATTTTAAAATTAATCAAATTAATTTTAAAACCCTAGATTAGATCAAGAACAAATACACTAACATCTTGATGCACTGCAACGTATTTGTGCCTTTGGGATGCGTCTTCAGGACACTAGATATTGTCCCCCTAGCTTGTCCACACCAAGTTCACCTATGGTAACCCTTGAATAGCTTCTAAAGCTTTTCTATTAATTAGAAAATGAAGTTTTGCCTTTTAAGAGATTAAAGATTTAAACAGGACACTAGAAACGATTTCTAGTATTTTTAATTCAAGAGATTGTTTGCTAATCTCTTGGAATAGATGAGAGATAAAGAAGAAGAGAAGGGAGAGGAGGCTTTGGGTGGCGGCACAAAGAGGAGGCAGTAGCTTGTGTTATTTGTTCTTTCATAACAACACTTATATAGTTAGGTCATCACTTAAAACCGTTGCCACATGTCACCTTCTGATTGGCTCTAGGTTTAATTATCCCAATCACATTGTGCCAAGTGTCAAACCTATATTTAATCTTAATTTTAATCATCTTACATAATTAAAAGACATTTTGCAAGCTTATGTGTAATGCCATGTGTCACCATCTCATGGTGCCATGTCTCACCATCTCATGGTGCCACATGTCACCCTGTGAAATGATTAAAATACCCCTGTGTTTTAATTTTGAGTTCTCAACCCAAAATAATTATTTCTCTTCTTCTAATCAATTTATATCAAATATAAATAAATTAATTAATCTCTATTAATTAATTTCTCATTAATTAAATTCATATTTAAACACTTTAAATATAAATTTAACTTATACTATACATCCAATAACCTAGATTTGGTTTCAAGCAATGCTAGGGACTTTGCAATCAATTGTAAACCAAACATATTTAATTAATCAATTAAACTCTTTAATTAATTAATTAAATCATATTTAATTTGGTGATTACTTGTGTATGTGTGTGACTTACTAGGCTCATCTCTAATTGGCAATGAGACATGATATTAACTCTTAATATCATTAGAACTCTTTCTTACCATAAATGATTTCTCTAAATCATTTTATCCACCTCATAGACCATGGTTAACACCTAGCATAGCATGCCATGGCCACCCAATTAGTAATAAGGTTTACCTTAAATGAACCTATAATCATATGTTACCATGGACTAGAATCTCTCTGTTACAAAATCCCAATTCGAGCTGGGGTCATGGTTTATGTCAAGCCCCATTTGCTATGAATATTATGTTCTCTTTTAATTCTAGTTCTTGATTAAAAAGATTTTCTCATCAAAAACTCTTTTCTGATTAAATCTATCTGTCCTAGCCAGGAACTTGAAACATTAAGAACAATTAAATGAATATAGGATTTTATCCCTATTTACTTAAAGGAACAGATTCCATCTTGATCAATACCTACCTCCATATATAACTAGTAGAAGCTAACACATGCCCATATACCCATACACAGTACAAGTATGAAAGCAGTATCAAACTCAAACCACCTATATAGAAGATAACTGTGCTATCTCAGGTCTAAAGATTATATGCACTGATATGATTTATGACAATACATTGACAAGAGTAAACTCCATGTGCTTGTCATAAGTGTCACTGGTTCGACTTACTTATCATGTATAAGTGCCTATCATGTTTGTTATATGGCATGAGACTCACCATTCCATCTTATTTACATCTCATATAAATAACTTGGTAACAAACATGATTACAATCTTCCTGGATAAGTCATGTCCTTATTGTGAAGTATCCTCGATTGTGAACCAATTTATGATACTTTGTGCTAGAAATACTATCACTGATATTCTTAACAACTCAAGAATAGAATTTCTAACAAAATATTAATGGACCTTTTCTATTACACATAAATATATTATGTAAACGAAAAAGTGAAAATGCCTTTTATTAATAAAATATATATATGATACATACTAAATGATATGCTCTAGGGCATACTACTAATAATCTCCCACTAGCACTAGAGCCATTCATTACAATACCTTAGACCCATCTTCTCAAAACGTTGGTCTAACTGTGCTTGTGACAACGGCTTATTGAATGGATCAGCTGGATTTTTCTGCTGATGCTATTTTCTGCATGGCTACATCGCCTTGCCCAATTATCTCTCTGATAATGTGGTAGTGCCTTTCTATGTGTTTGGATTTCTAGTGAGACTGGGGTTCCTTATATCCAAACAACTTCTTTTGCAGCATCTGATGCAGCAATATACTCGGTTTCGATAGTGGAATCTGCAGTCATGCTCCATTTGGAACTCTTTCAACTGACTGTACTTCCATTACAAATGAACACATATCCAGAGGTAGACTTTCTATCATCGATATCTTATTAGAAATTGGAATCAGTATAACCATCCAATTGAAAGTCATCACCTCCATATATCAAGAATAAATCCTTAGTTCTTCTCAGGTACTTAAGACATAAGGATATTCTTGACAGCTATCTAGTGTTCCAAACCTGGATTGGATTGATACCTGCTAGTCAAACTAACAACATATGTGATATCCAGCCTAGTACACATAATTGCATACATCAAACTTTCAATAACCGAAGCATATGGAATCCTAGCCATTTTATCTCTTTCTTTAGGTGTCTTTGGAGACATCTCTTTAGAAAGGTGGATATCATGTCTCACTGGTAACAATCCTTTCTTGGAATCAAGCATGTTAAACCTCTTTAACACCTTTTCAAAGTATAGACTTTGGAATAAACCAATTATTCTTTTCGCTCTATCTCTATAGATGCAAATCCCAAGAATATAGGATGTCTCCCCTAAGTATTTCCTGGAGAATGTATTTGACAACCAAACATTTATAGCTATCAACATACCAGTGTCATTACCTATCAATAGAATATTATCCACATATAAGACAAAGAAAGTGATAGTACTATCACTAACCTTCTTATATACAAATGGCTCATCCTCATTTTTTATAAAACCAAATGACTTAATGGCTTCATCAAAATGGATGTTCTAACTCCTTAAAGGTTGTTTCAATCCATAAATGGATCGCTTTAGCTTGCGCACTTTGGAACCATCTTGGGATTCAAAACCCCTAGGTTGTTCTATGAAAATGTTTTCTTTAATGAATCCATTAAGAAAAGCTGTTTTGACATACATCTGCCGAATCTCATAATCATAGTATGCAGCTATTGCTAATAGAATTTCAATTGATTTAAGCATGGCAACAGGCGAGAAAGTCTCCTCATAGTCGATTCCTTGCCTTTGGCGAAACCCTTTCGCTACTAGCCTTGCCTTATAGGTCTCTACCTTTCCATCAGAACCGATTTTTCTTCTTGAAAACCCATTTGTTCCCTATAGGTACAATACCTTCAGGTGGGTCAACAAGATCCCAAACTTGATTCTTATACATGGAATCAATTTCGAATTTCATAGCATCAATCCATTTTGAAGAGTTTATATTTGATATAGCTTATTCATAGGTAAGTGGATCATCTCCATGATCTACTTCTTCATGAGTAGACAACTCTTGTTCTTCTTCATGAAGGAAACCATATCTCACTGGTGGGTAAGATACCCTGGTTGATCTATAAGAAACAACTGCAGATGTTTCATTAATAGGTGTATGTTGACTAGATGGATCTATATCCATAAGATTTGTTGGTTGGTCAGAGTTCTCCAATTCTAACTCTATTTGCCTTCCTTTGCCTCCTTCTTGAACAAACTATTGTTCAAGAAATGTGGCATCTCTACTCACCACAACCTTTTGTGATGTAGGCAAATAAAATAATATCCAAAACTATCTTTTGGATATCCAACAAATCGACCATTTTCTGATCTGGTTTCTAATTTATCAGTGTTCAGCTTTTTGATATAAGCTGGACAACCCCAAATCTTAACATGCTTAAGACTTGGTTTTCTTCCATGCCATATCTCATAAGGTGTGAAAGATACTGATTTTGATGGAATCCTATTTAGAATATGCAAAGCTGATTCTAATGCAAATCCCCAAAAGGAGATTGGTATATCAGTATAGCTCATCATACTACGTACCATATCCAATAGGGTACGATTTCTCCTTTCAGATACACCATTTAGCTGTACTGTTCCTAGAGGAGTCAGCTGGGAAACAATGCCATGTTCTCTCAAGTATTCATCAAATTCAGTACTCAAGTATTCACCTCCACAATCTAATCAAAGAGCTTTAATAGTCCTTCCTGTTTTGATTTTCTACTTCAGATTTAAATTCTTTGAACTTTTCAAAGGATTCATGTTTGTATTTTATCAAATACAATACCCAAATCTTGATTTATCATCAGTAAAGATAATAAAGTAATGAAAACCACCTCTAGCCATTTCTTTAAATGGACCACATACATCACTATGTATTAGCTCCAAAATATTTTCAGCTCTTAGTCTTTGTCCAACAAAGGGTGATATAGTCATTTTGCCTTGAAGGCAGGATTCACAAGTTGAAGTAGGTCCATAACCTAATGAGGATAAAATCCCCATTTTCTCCAGCTTTGCAATCCTATCTTCTGTAACATGACCTAAACTTAAGTGCCAAATATATTTTGAACTTGAGTTGATTTCCATCATAGCATTGCATTCTTTTAGATTGCTATACTCTGGGCAGTTCCCTTTCCAGTGCCCATCTTTCTGGTAGTGAAAACACTTTCCTTTGCCTCCATCAGCTTTGGTCTTCCCTTTATGTTTAGCTATTTTCTTGGAAGGACTAGGAATTTGAGGTTTCTTTTTCTTATTGCCCTTCTTCTTATTGGACTTTCTAACAGAAGAAGATGCAATCAAAACTACCTCTTTTCCTTTATTGCCCAGCATATTCTTTTGGGCAATAACCAGCATGTTGAGTAAACCAGCCCAGGTGCATTTCTGCTTAGTCATATGGAAATTTGTCACAAAATTCCCAAATGACTCAGGAAGAGACTAAAGGATCAAATCCATTTACAGTTGGAAATCCATGTTAAAGTCAAGATGTTCCAGTTGCTCAATCAGTCGAATTATCTTGTGGACATGATCCCCAACATTCTATCCCTCAGACATGCTCATACAGAACAGCTGCCTAGATATCTCGTACCTAGCATTCCTGTTGTGCTCACCATACAACTCTTGTATGTGAACAAGGATCTCACTCGCACTCTGCATGTTCTCATGCTGCTTTTGCAACTCATTACTCATAGAAGTAAGCATATAGCACTTGGCTCTCATATCATGCTCCTTCCACTTGTCCAAAGTTTCATATTCCTCTTGTGTGGCCTCTAGAGGTAAGGGACCAAGAATATTTAAGTCTAGAACATATCTTATATGTTCAAGGTTCAGGACAAGTTTCAAATTTCTTAGCCAATCTGATAAATTAGGTCCTGTCAACCTATTGTGATCAAGTATGCTTGCAAGGATATTGGATGGTGGTGGTTATTCTGTGCTCATTTTTATCAGAAAATTTAACTGCAGAAAATAACCAGATTAATTAGTAAATGTATTATTTAATTAACCAAAATAATTATGGTTTTTTAATCAAATTGGTCCTCCCACTAACTTAGCTAATCCTACACTTCCAAAGTAGAAAATGGAAATCCTAGTTAGATGGATTTTTAGTAGGTGATTGAATTCTTATAATCCTATTGATCATCCTCAGGCACATCCATTATTGGAATCACAATAAACTATAAGTGAGCAACTCCTTGCCCATCACATCTCATGCGAGATTCAATCCTTTACCTAGCTCCTAATGCTCAAAATCTCACGCACATCCATTATTGACTTATCTTGCATTAGTTAGGTTGATCCCATTGAGCCAGTAAACATGCAAATAATTTTAATGTCCTCAGGCACATCCATTATTGGCCACCAAACCATTTATATATTTACAATATCTCATGCTTAACAATTATCCTTAAGAAAATCTCTTAAATTAATTACATCATATGCAACTATTTAAAATTTCTTAAAATAATTGCCCCAATGGAGGGCCCATGTTATAATTACTTTAATTATACCATTTCCAACTTAATCATTTATTTGGAAGATTTTGTGGTCGTCCTAATTACTATTATAGTCTCACTTTGCACAATATCCATTTAACATGCATATATTATATACTTGCATACATTCCCATACATCTCATGCATTCATGGACAAACAGTAAATATGGCATGATCATGGACTTTCTAAGGGATTTAATTCTGAGCCACCAAGAATTGAATCAGGGCATTCCTAGGAGCATTTCATTCATTCATATTACAAGAGTTGCTGAAAGAGTACATAATCAACACTTGATCTTGAATTCCTCCCACTGGCCTCACTAAAGCTCTTGACCTCCTTGATCTTCTTGCAATCCAATTACATAGTAATCCTTGGCATACCAAGGTGAATTTACAAGAACTAAATAAATGAAATTACAACCCAAAAATTATTACAACCTTAATAATACATGCCCAAAATAAATTAAAATTAATTAATTAATTTACAATCCCAAAGAAACATAAAAGAAATAAATCTAATCACATTGATCTTTTATAGTCCATGATCATCTATCTTGCATATCACTATTTAACAATTAAATAAAACATATATACTTAAATTAAATTGAATATCTCATATTCAACTTAAAAATCTAGATTTGAATATGATTTAAACAAATTTAAAAATTCAGATTTGAATCACATTCAAACAAATTTAAAAATTCAGATTTGAATCACATTCAAACAAATTCAAAAATTCATATTTGAATCACATTCAAACAACTTTAAAAATTCATATTTGAATCACATTCAAATAACTTTTAAAATTCAGATTTGAATCACATTCAGACAACTTTAAAAATTTAGATTTGAATCATATTCAAACAACTTTTTAAATTCATATTAGAATCAGATTCAAACAACTTTAAAAATTCAGATTTGAATCACATTCAAATAACTTTTAAAATTCTGATTTGAATCAAAATTTAATTATGTGATTAAAACACCTAATTAACATTTTAATTAGTCATAGGATGAACCTTAGATCATACAACAATTGTAGATTCAAAAACCTAAACCTTGCGCACACCATTGGAGACCACAAAGTGTGCACACCAATGGTGTTCATCACCATACCGCCACCATTCCTTTGCAACCAGCAATGGATCTATCATCTCATGATCATACCAAACAATTAAATCATATAATCAACAATCTAAATAGCAAATATAGTGGCTCTGATACCAATTACAGGAGCGGAAGCATGAAAAACATAAGTTTAGATCATTGAATTTTAAAAATTTTTCATCTAGGGTCACATGCATCATGCAAGATTCATTTTTATCTATTTGATTTCAATGATAAACAGTATATTAAAACTCTTTTAATATATTTTTGGATCTACATTTGCCATTTAAGATTTTAGAATTAACAAATTAATTCTTTACAACTCTAGATTAGATAAAAAAACAAGTGCATTAACCTTTTTGATGCACTGCAGTGTGTTTGGCACCTTTGGGATGCGCCTAAGACACCAGATGTTGTCCCTCTAGCTTGTCCACACTAAGATCACCTATGGCAGCCCCTTGAACAGCTTCTAAAGCTTTTTCTATCAATTAGAAAATCAGGTTTTGCCTTTTGAGAGATTACAGATGTAAACAGGACACTAGAAATGATTTCTAATATTTTTAATTCAAGAGATTGTTGGCTAATCTCTTTGAATTGTTGAGAGATGAAGAAGAAGAGAGGGAGAGGCAGCCAAGGGTGGCGGCAACAAAGAAAATTCAGTAGCTTGTATTTTTGTTCTTTCATCCTTACACTTATATAGCTAGGTCACCACTTAAAACCCTTGCCACATGTCATTTTCTGATTGGCTCTAGGTTTAATTGACCTAGTCACATTGTGCCAAGTGTCAAACCTATATTCAATCTTGATTTTAATCATCTTACATAATTAAAAGATATATGGCAAGCTTATGTGTAGTGCCATGTGTCACCATCTCATGGTGCCACATGTCACCCTGTGAAATGACCAAAATACCCCTGTCTTAATTTTGAGTTCTCAACCCAAAATAATTATTTCTCTTCTTCTAATCAATTTATATCAAATATAAATTAATTAATTAATCTCTATTAATTAATTTCACATTAATTAAATTCATATTTAAACACTTTAAATATAAATTTAACTTATATTATACATCAAATAACCTAGATTTGGTTTCAAGCCATGCTAGGGACGTTGCAATCTAATTGCAAACCCAACCTATTTAATTAATCAATTAAACTTTTTAATTAATTAATTAAATCATATTTAATTTGGTGATTCCTTGTGTATGTGTGTGACTTACTAGGCTCATCACTAATTGGCAATAAGTCATGATATCAACTCTTAATATCATTAGAACTCTTTCTTACCATAAATGATTTCTCTAAATCATTTTATGCACCTCATAGACCATGGTTAACACCTAGCCCAGCATGCCATGGCCACCCAATTAGTAATAAGGTTTACCATAAATGAACCTATAATCATATATTACTATGCACTAGAATCTCTCTGTTACAAAATCCCAATTTTAGCTGGGGTCATGGCTTATGTCAAACCCCATTTGCTATGAATATTATGTTCTCTTTTAATTCCAGTTCTTAATTAAAAACATTTTCTCATCAGAAACTCTTTTTTGATTAAATCTATCTGTCCTGGCTAGGAACTTAAAACATCAAGAACAATTAAATGAACATAGGATTTTATACATATTTACTTAGCAGAATAGATTCCATCTTGATCAACACCCACCTCCATATATAACTAGTAGAAGCCAACACATGCCCATATACCCATACACAGTACAAGTATGAAAGTAGTATCAAACTCAAACCACCTATATATAAGATAACTATGCTATCTCAGGTCTAAAAATTATATGCACTAATATGATTTATGACAATACATTGACAAGAGTAAACTCCATGTGCTTGTCATAAGTGTCACTGGTTCGACCTACTTATCATGTGTAAGTGCCTCTCATGTTTGTTATATGGCATGAGATGTTAGTAGTATGCCCTAGAGCATATCATTTAGTATGTATCTTGTACATATTTTTATTAATAAAAGGCATTTCCACTTTTCCGTTTACATAATATATTTATGTGTAATAGAAAAGGTCCATTGATATTTTGTTAGAAATATTATTCTTAAGTTGTTAAGAATATGAGTGACAATATTTCTAGCACAAAGTATCATAAATAGGTTCACAATCGAGGATACTTCATAATAAGGACATGACTTATCCAGAAAGATTGTATTCATGTTTGTTCCCAAGTTATTTATATGAGATATAAATAAGATGGAATGGTGAGTCTCATGCCATATAACAAACATGATAGGCACTTATAAATGATAAGTAAGCCGAACCAGTGACACTTATGACAAGCACATGGAGTTTACTCTTGTCAATGTTTTGTCATAAATCATATCAGTGCATATAATTTTTAGACCTGAGATAACACAGTTATCTTGTATATAGGTAGTTTGAGTTTGATACTGCTTTCATACTTGTACTGTGTATGGGTATATGGGCATGTGTTGGCTCCTACTAGTTATATATGGAGGTAGGTGTTGATCAAGATGGAATCTATTCCCTAATTAAATAGAGATAAAATCCTATGTTCATTTAATTATTCTTGATGTTTCAAGTTCCTGGCCAGGACAGATAGATTTATTCAGAAAAGAGTTTATGATGAGAAAAATCTTTTAATCAAGAACTGGAATTAAAAGAGAACATAATATTCATAGCAAATGGAGTTTGACATAAACCATGACTCTAGCTTGAGTTGGGATTTTATAACAGAGAGATTCTTGTGCATGGTAACATATGATTGTAGGTTCATTTAAGGTAAACCTTATTACTAATTGGGTGGCCATGGCATGCTATGCTAGGTGTTAACCATGGTCTATGAGGTTCATAAAATGATTTAGAGAAATCATTTATGGTAAGAAAGAGTTCTGATGATATTAAGAGTTGATATCATATCTCATTTCCAATTAGTGATGAGCCTAGTAAGTCACACACATACACAAGTTATTACCTATTTAAATATGATTTAATTAATTAATTGAAGAGTTTAATTGATTAATTAAATAGGTTTGGTTTGTAATTAAATTGCAAAGTCCCTAGCATGACTTGAAACCAAATCTAGATTATCGGATGTGTAGTATAAATTAAATTTATATTTAAAGTGTTTAAATATGAATTTAATTAATGAGAAATTAATTAATAGAGATTAATTAATAAATTTATATTTGATATAAATTAATTAGAAGAAGAGAAATAATTATTTTGGGTTGAGAACTCAAAATTAAGACAGAGGGGCATTTTGGTCATTTCACAGTGTGACACATGGCATAATAAGATGGTGACATATGGGATTACACATAAGCTTGCCAAATGTTTTTTTTTAATCATGTAAGATGATTAAAATTAAGATTAAATATAGGTTTGACACTTGGCACAATATGATTGGGTCACTTAAACCTAGAGCTAATCAAACGGTGACATGTGGCAAGGGTTTAATATGTTAACCTAGCTATTTAAGTGTGGTTATGAAAAGAAAAAATAACCAGCAGCCATTCCTCTCCTTTGTCACATCACTTTGAGGCTTTTTATATATTATTCTTCATCTCTCATCAATTCAAAGAGATTAGCCATCAATCTCTTGAATTAAGAATACTAGAAATTGTTTATAGTGTCCTGTTTACATCTCTAATCTCTTAAAAGGTAGAACTTGAATTTCTAATTAATAGAAGAAGCTTTAGAGGCTGATCAAGGGCTTCTATAGGTGTTCTTGGTGTTGGCAAGCTAGAGGGACAACATCTGGTGTCCTGAAGACGAATCTCAATGGCGCAGACACGCTGCAATGCATCAAGAGGTTAGTGTAATTGTTCCTGATTTAATCTAGGGTTCTAAAATTAATCTGATTAATTTTAAAATCTTAAATGGCAAATACAGATCCAAAAACATATTAAAAGAGTTTTAATATGTTGTTTATCATTGAAATCAAATAGATAAAAAAAAAAATCTTGCATGATGCATGTGACCCTAGGTGAAAATTTTTGAATTCAATGGTATAAACTTGTGTTTTTCACGCTTCCGTTCCTTCAATTGGTATCAGAGCCACTATATTTGCCATTTAGATTGTTGATTATATGATTTAATTGTGTGATTTGATCATGAGATGATTGATCCATTGCTGGTCGTAATGGATGTATGGCGGCACACAAGGTGAAGCCACCATTGGTGGCGGCAACAATGGTTCTTCAAGGTAGCGCAAGGTTTCTTTTTAATTTACAATTGTTGTATGATCTAAAAGCTCATCCTATGTCTAATTAAATTATTTAATTAGAATTTTAATCACACAATTAAATTATGATTCAAATAAGAATTTTAAAAAATTGTTTGAATATGATTCAAATCTGAATTTTAAAAGTTGTTTGAATATGATTCAAATATGAATTTTTGAAGTTGTTTGAATCATATTTAAATCTGATTTTTTTAAAATTGTTTGAATAAAATTCAGATCTGATTTTTAAAAAAATGTTTGAATGTGATTCAAATCTGATTTTTTAAAAAATGTTTGAATGTGATTCAAATCTAAATTTTTAAAGTTGTTTGAATGTGATTCAAATCTGAATTTTTAAATTTGTTTGAATGAGATTCAAATCTGAATTTTTAATTTTATTTGAATCATATTCAAATCTGGATTTTTAAGTTGAATATGAGATATTCAATTAATTTAAGTATGTATGTTTTATTTAATTGTTAAAGAGTGATATGCATGATGGATGATCATGGACTATAAAAGACCAATGTGATTGGATTTATTTCTTTTATGTTTCTTTGGGATTGTAAATTAATTAATTTATTTTAATTTATTTTGGGCATGTATTATTAAGTTTGTAATAATTTTTGGGTTGTAATTTCATTTATTTAAGTTCTTGTAAATTCGCCTTGGTATACCAAGGATTACCATGTAATATTGGATTGCAAGAAGTTCAAGGAGGTCAAGAGCATTGGTGGGACCAGTGGGAGGAATTCAAGATCAAGTGTTGATTATGTACTCCTTCAGCAACTCTTGTAAAATGAATGAATGAATGAAATGCACCTAGGAATGCCCTGATTCAATTCTTGGTGGCTCAGAATTGAATCCCTTAGAAAGTCCATGATCATACCATATTTATTGCTTATCCATGAATGCATGAGATGTATGGGAATGTATGCTATTATATGATATATGCATGCTAATTGGATAATGTGCAAAGTGAGACCTTAAAAGTAATTAGAATGACCATAAAATCTTCCAAACAAATGATTAAGTTGGAAATGCTATAATTAAAGTAATTATAACATAGGCCCTCCATTGGGGCAATTATTTTAAGAAATTTTAAATAGTTGCATGAGATGCAATTAATTTAAGAGATTTTCTTAAGAATAATTGTTAAGCATGAGATGTTGTAAATATGTAAATGGTTTGATGGCCAATATTGGATGTACCTGAGGACATTAAAATTATTTACATAATTATTGGCTCAATGGGATCAACTTAACTAATGCAAGATAAATCAATAATGGATGTACCTGAGATTTTGAGCATTAGGGGCTAGGTAAAGGATTGAACCTCACATGAGATGTGACGGGCAAGGAGTTGCTCACTTATAGTTTATTGTAATTCCAATAATGGATGTACCTGAGGATGATCAATAAAATTATAAGAATTCAATCACCCACTAGAAATATATCCAACTAGGATTTCCGTTTTTTACTTTGGAAGTGTAGGATTCGTTAAGTTAGTGGGAGGACCAATTTGATTAAAAGACCATAATCATATTGGTTAATTACATGATACATTTACTAATTAATCTGGTTATTTTATGCAGTTAATTTTTTGATAAAAATGAGCACAAAACAGCTACCACCATCCAATATCCTTGCAAGCATACTTGATCACAATAGGTTGACAGAACCTAATCTGTCTGATTGGCTAAGAAATTTGAAACTTATCCTGAACCTTGAACATATAGGATATGTTCTAGATTCAAATGTTCCTGGTCCCTTACCTCCAGAGGCCACACAAGAGGAACATGAAACTTTGGACAAGTGAAAGAAGCATGATATGAGAGCTAAGTGTTACATGCTTGCTTCCATGAGTAATGAGTTACAGAAGCAACATGAGAACATGCAGAGTGCGAGTGAGATCCTCCGTCACCTAAAAGAGTTGTATGGTGAGCACAATAGGAATGCTAGGTATGAGATATCTAGACAGCTATTCCGTATGAGGATGTCTGAGGGACAGAATGTTGGGGATCATGTCCACAAGATGATTCGACTGATTGAGCAGTTGGAACATCTTGACTTCAACATGGATTTCCAACTATAGACGGATTTGATCCTTCAGTCCCTTCCTGAGTCTTTTGGGAATTTTGTGACAAATTTCCATATGACTAAACAGGAATGCACCTTAGCTGGTTTACTCAACATGCTGGTTTTTGCCCAAAAGAATATGCCGGGCAATAAAGGAAAAGAGATAGCTTTGGTTGCATCTTCTTCTGCTGGAAAGTCCAACAAGAAGAAGGGCAATAAGAAAAAGAAACCTCAGATTCCTGGTCCTTCCAAGAAAATAGCTAAGCGAAAAAGGAAGACTAAAGTCGATGGAGGCAAAGGAAAGTGTTTCCACCGCCAAAAGGATGGGCCTTTGGAAAGAAAGCGCCTGCAGTATCTTGCTTCTCTGAAGGACAAGAAGGATACTGACTTGGAAGGTATGTTCATATCTTGTTATTTAGATTACATGATACTCATAGTTCATCTACAGACTTGGGTTTTAGAATCTGGTGCGGTTCTCACATTTCTATTGATATGCAGGAACTAGCAAGCGATGGCGACTTGCGTTCTCAAGATATTAGAGTCCGGATTGGCAATGGCTCAACTGTTGAAGCTTTAGCCATAGGATCTAAATCTTTTTACATGTTTGGACATGTTTTGTGTTTGGATAATATTTTATATGTACCTGATGCTTTTAAGAACATCCTTTTTATATCTAGTTTGACTAGAAATGGCTATGAATTTCAGTTCACAGATGATGTTTGCAATATTTATTTCGGAAATAAATATGTTGGTTCGGGTTATATGAATGATGGTCTTTATTATTTGGATAATAATGACAAACACAAATTGAATGCAAGTGATCTAAAAGAATGCAATGCCATGGTGAAAACCAACTCAAGTTCAAAATATATTTGGCACTTAAGGTTATGTCATGTTGCAGAAGATAGGATTACAAAACTGGAGAAAATGGGGATTCTATCCTCATTGGGCTCTGAGCCTACTCTAACTTGTGAATCTTGCCTTCAGGGCAAAATGACTAGATCACCCTTTGTTGGACAAAGGCTAAGAGCTGAAAATATTTTGGAGCTAATACATAGTGATGTATGTGGCCCATTTAAAGAAATGGCTAGAGGGGGTTTTCATTATTTTATTACCTATACTGATGATAAATCAAGGTTTTGGTATTTGTATTTGAAGAAATACAAATATGAATCTTTTGAAAAGTTCAAAGAATTTAAATCTGAAGTAGAAAATCAAACAGGAAAGAGTATTAAAGCTCTTCGATCAGATCGTGGAGGTGAATATTTGAGTATTGAATTTGATGAATACTTGAGAGAGCATGCCATTGTTTCTCAGCTGACTCCTCCAGGAACGCCACAACTGAATGGTGTATCTGAAAGGAGAAATCGTACCCTATTGGATATGGTACGTAGTATGATGAGCTATACTGATATGCCAATCTTCTTTTGGGGATTTGTATTAGAATCAGCTTTATATATTCCGAATAGGAATCCATCAAAATCAGTTTCTTCCACACCTTATGAGATATGGTATGGAAGAAAACCAAGTCTTAAGCATGTTAAGATTTGGGATTGTCCAGCTTATATCAAAAAGCTGAACACTGATAAATTGGAGACCAGATCAGAAAAAGGTCGATTTGTTGGATATCAAAAAGATAGTTTTGGATATTACTTTTATTTTCCTACTTCACAAAAGGTTGTGATAAGTAGAGATGCCACATTTTTTGAACAACAGTTTGTTCAAGAAGGAGGCAAAGGAAGGCAAATAGAGTTAGAATTGGAGAATTCTGACCAACCAACAGATCAGATGGATATAGATCCATCTAGTCAACCTACACCCGTTGATGAAACATCTACAGCTATTTCTCATATAACAACCAGGGTATCTCACCCACCAATGAGATATGGTTTCCTTCATGAAGAAGAACAAGAGTTGTCTACTCATGAAGAAGTAGATCATGGAGATGATCCACTTACTTATGAAGAAGCTATATCAGATATAGACTCTTCAAAATGGATTGATGCTATGAAATCCGAGATTGATTCCATGTATAAGAATCAAGTTTGGGATCTTGTTGACCCACCCAAAGGTATTGTACCTATAAGGGAACAAATGGGTTTTCAAGAAGAAAATTAGTTCTGATGGAAAGGTAGAGACCTATAAGGCAAGGCTAGTAGCGAAAGGGTTTCGCCAAAGGCAAGGAATCGACTATGAGGAGACTTTCTCGCCTGTTGCCATGCTTAAATCAATTAGGATTTTATTAGCAATAGTTGCATACTATGATTATGAGATTTGGCATATGGATGTCAAAACAGCTTTTCTCAATGGATACATTGAAGAAAACATTTTCATGGAACAACCTAGGGGTTTTGAATCCCAAGATGGTTCCAAGGTATGCAAGCTAAAGCGATCCATTTATGGGTTGAAACAAGCTTCGAGGAGTTGGAACATCCATTTTGATGAAGCCATTAAATCCTTTGGTTTTATAAAAAATCAGGATAAGCCATGTGTATATAAGAAGGTTAGTGACAGTGCTATCATTTTCCTTGTCTTATATGTGGATGACATACTGTTGATGGGTAATGACACAGGTATGTTAACGACTATAAAGGTATGGTTGTCAAATACATTCTCCATGAAAGACTTAGGGGAGGCAACCTATATTCTTTGGATTCGCATCTATAGAGATGGAGCGAAAAGAATAATTGGTTTATCTCAAAGTCTATACTTGGAAAAGGTGTTAAAGAGGTTTAACATGCTTAATTCCAAGAGAGGATTGTTACCAGTGAGACATGGTATCCACCTTTCTAAAGAGATGTCTCCAAAGACACCTGAAGAAAGAGATAAGATGGCCAGGATTCCATATGCTTCGGCTATTGGAAGTTTAATGTATGCAATGTTGTGTACTAGGCCGGATATCGCATATGCTGTTAGTTTGACTAGCAGGTATCAATCCAATCCAGGTTTGGAACACTGGATAGCTGTCAAGAATATCCTTAAGTACTTGAGAAGAACTAAGGATTGATTCTTAATTTATAGAGGTGGAGACTTGCAATTGGATGGTTATACTGATTTTGATTTCCAATCAGATATCGATGATAAAAAGTCTACCTCTGGATATGTGTTCATTTCTAATGGAGGTGCAGTCAGTTGGAAGAGTTCCAAACAGAGCACGACTGTAGATTCCACTATAGAGGCTGAGTATATTGCTGCATCAGATGCTGCAAAGGAAGCTATTTGGATAAAGAAGTTCGTGACAGAACTTGCAGTAGTTCCTTCCATTGAGTCAGCAGTTCCACTACACTGTGACAATAATGGAGAAGTCATACAGGCTAAGGAACCAAGGTCTCACCAGAAATCCAAACACATAGAAAGGCGCTACCAATTTATCAGAGAAATAGTTGGGCGAGGCGATGTAGCCATGCAGAAAATAGCATCAGCTGAAAATCCAACTGATCCATTCACTAAGCCTATGTCACAGAGTCAGTTAGACCGGCATCTTGAGAAGATAGGTCTAAGATATTGTAATGAATGGCTCTAGTGCTAGTGGGAGATTGTTAGTAGTATGCCCTAGAGCATATCATTTAGTATGTATCTTGTACATATTTTTATTAATAAAAGGCATTTCCACTTTTCCGTTTACATAATATATTTATGTGTAATAGAAAAGGTCCATTGATATTTTGTTAGAAATATTATTCTTAAGTTGTTAAGAATATGAGTGACAATATTTCTAGCACAAAGTATCATAAATAGGTTCACAATCAAGGATACTTCATAATAAGGACATGACTTATCCAGAAAGATTATATTCATGTTTGTTCCCAAGTTATTTATATGAGATATAAATAAGATGGAATGGTGAGTCTCATGCCATATAACAAACATGATAGGCACTTATAAATGATAAGTAAGCTGAACCAGTGACACTTATGACAAGCACATGGAGTTTACTCTTGTCAATGTTTTGTCATAAATCATATCGGTGCATATAATCTTTAGACCTGAGATAACACAGTTATCTTGTATATAGGTAGTTTGAGTTTGATACTACTTTCATACTTGTAATGTGTATGGGTATATGGGCATGTGTTGGCTCCTACTAGTTATATATGGAGGTAGGTGTTGATCAAGATGGAATCTGTTCCTCTAAGTAAATAGAGATAAAATCCTATGTTCATTTAATTATTCTTGATGTCTCAAGTTCCTGGCCAGGACAGATAGATTTATTCAGAAAAGAGTTTCTAATGAGAAAAATCTTTTAATCAAGAACTGGAATTAAAAGAGAACATAATATTCATAGCAAATGGAGTTTGACATAAACCATGACTCCAGCTTGAGTTAGGATTTTGTAACAGAGAGATTCTAGTGCATAGTAACATATGATTATAATTTAAGGTAAACCTTATTACTAATTGGGTGGCCATGGCATGCTATGCTAGGTGTTAACCATGGTCTATGAGGTTCATAAAATGATTTAGAGAAATCATTTATGGTAAGAAAGAGTTCTGATGATATTAAGAGTTGATATCATGTCTCATTGCTAATTAGTGATTAGCCTAGTAAGTCACACACATGAAAATATGATTTAATTAATTAATGAAAGAGTTTAATTGATTAATTAAATAGGTTTGGTTTGCAATTAAATTGCAAAGTCCCTAGCATGACTTGAAACCAAATCTAGATTATTGGATGTGTAGTATAGATTAAATTTATATTTAAAGTGTTTAAATATGAATTTAATTAATGAGAAATTAATTAATAGAGATTAATTAATTAATTTATATTTGATATAAATTAATTAGAAGAAGAGAAATAATTATTTTGGGTTGAGAACTCAAAATTAAGACACAGGGGCATTTTGGTCATTTCACAATGTGACATGTGGTATCATGAGATGGTGACATATGGGATTACACATAAGCTTGCCAAATGTTTTTTTTTAATCATGTAAGATGATTAAAAATCAAGATTAAATATAGGTTTGACACTTGGCACAATGTGATTGGGTCACTTAAACCTAGAGCTAATCAAAGGGTGACATGTGGCAAGGGTTTAATGTGTTAACCTTGCTATTTAAGTGTGGTTATGAAAAGAAAAAATAACCAGAAGCCACTCCTCTGCTTTGTCACGCCACTTTGAGGCTTTTTATCTATTCTTCTTCATCTCTCATCAATTCAAAGAGATTAGCCATCAATCTCTTGAATTAAGAACACTAGAAATTGTTTCTAGTGTCCTGTTTACATCTCTAATCTCTTAAAAGGCAGAACTTGAATTTCTAATTAATAGAAAAAGCTTTAGAGGCTGTTCAAGGGCTGCCATAGGTGTTCTTGGTGTGGACAAGCTAGAGGGACAACATCTGGTGTCCTGAAGACGAATCTCAAAGGCGCAGACACGCTGCAGTGCATCAAGAGGTTAGTGTAATCGTTCTTGATTTAATCTAGGGTTCTAAAATTAATCTGATTAATTTTAAAATCTTAAATGGCAAATATAGATCCAAAAACATATTAAAAGAGTTTTAATATGTTGTTTATCATTGAAATCAAATAGATAAAATAAATCTTGCATGATGCATGTGACCCTAGGTGAAAATTTTTGAATTCAATGGTATAAACTTGTGTTTTTCACGCTTCTGTTCCTTCATGAGACTCAACATTTCATCTTATTTACATCTCATATAAATAGCTTGGAAACAAACATGATTACAATTGTTTTGGATAAGTCATGTCCTTATTATGAAGTATCCTCGATTTTGAACCAATTTATGATGCTTTGTTCTAGAAATACCGTCACTCATATTCTTAACAACTTAAAAATAGAATTTCTAAAAAAAAATCAATGGACCTTTTCTATTACACATAAATATATTATGTAAACGGAAAAGTGAAAATGCCTTTTATGAATAAAATATATACAAGATACATACTAAATGATATGGTCTAGGGCATACTACTAACACAAAATACATTTCCCATACATCATTTGGGCCCTTAGCATCATTGCCCACTGCATTAATATATTTGTCTGGGAATTCTAAATCCAGGGCTTCGTAATTATTGATCGAGTTTTCAGCCAGGAGATCAGCTATCACACTCGCTTTTACTGCTTTTCTTGTCATATAGACTATGTCGTATTGAGAAAGTATGACCTGCCATTTTGCTAATCTCCTAAGTATGAAAGAGCTTTCAAATACATACTTGATTGGATCCATTTTGGAGATGAGCCATGTTTTATGATTCAACATGAAATGTTTGAGCCGATTAGCTATCCAAGCCAATGCACAACAGGTTTTTTCCAGGGATGAGCATCTCGACTCGCAGTCATTGAATTTCTTGCTCAAATAGTAAATGGCCCTTTCTTTCCTCTCAGTGTCATCATGTTGTCCCAGAACGCAACCCATCGAGCTTTGCTGAACTGCCATGTACAGAATTAATGGCCTACCCATCACCGGAGGAACCAATATTAGTAGATTTGACAAGTACTGCTTAATCCTTTCAAAAGCCTATTGACAAGCTTGATCCCACTTGGCAGTATTACTCTTCTTGAGTAGCTTGAAAATGGGTTCAGCCTTGGCTGTGAGATTAGAGATGAATCTTAAAATATAGTTCAACTTTCCTAAGAAACTACGCACATCCATTTTCGTTTTTGGGGAAGGCATCTCTTGGATGGCTTGAATTTTTTCTGGATCCACCTCTATTCCTTTCTCACTTACTATAAATCCCAACAGCTTTCCTGATCTTGCCCCAAACACACATTTAGCCAAGTTCAGCTTTAGCTTAGACTTTCTAAGCCTTTCAAACACTTTTCTTAATACCCGTACATGGCTTTCGGTCCCCCTGGATTTAATGATCTTGTCATCCATATGAACTTCTACTTATATGTGCATCATGTCATGAAATAATGTAACCATGGCACATTGGTAAGTAGCCCCTGCATTCTTTAACCCAAAGGGCATTACTCGGTAGCAAAAGACTCCCCACTGGGTGATAAAGGCAGTCTTTTCTTTGTCGTCATTGTCCATCAAGATCTGGTTATACCCTAAGGCTCCGTCAATACATGATCATCTCCCTAATCCTGCAGCATTTTCTACCAGTACATCTATATGTGGGAGAGGGAAATCATCATATTGCTTTTTAACTTCCAGCATCGTATTGCTTTTTAACTTCATCCCTGACCTTGAGCAGTGTGTCAGGGTTCATTCTCCTCAATTTTTGTTTAACAAGGACTATTCCAGGAATCAAAAGAATCTTATGTGTGACTATCTGAGGATCCAGTCCTGGCATGTCATCATAGCCCCAAGCGAATACGTCAATGAATTCCTTTAGCAATTGAATCATGTCTTTTAATTCTTCATTATTCACCATTCTGAGTTCCCTTTTATTTTCCTCTGTCCCTAAATTTAAGGTACTCATTTCATCTCCATAGGGTACTAGATGGCTTCATCTGCTTCTCCTTGCTCTTTCACAGACTCTTCTTCATGATCACTTGTGTCGATGGTAATTATGGGACTCTCGAAGTTAACATAAGGAATTTTAGAGTTGATTGGATTATTATGGCTAGGTTGGTCAATGGCCCTGAAGAAATGAAAATGGATTATATTAAGGATTGGATTTTAACAATGAACACTTTAAAAGAAAATATTGGATACAGAGTTTGGGAGAATGCGCTATTAATTTATTAATTGTTTAATCATAAGAAGAGGTCCATTTACAGAATTACACTTGACACCATGGACAAAGTAATCAAGTGTTGGTAATAAAATATACTTTACTCAAAATAAAGCATAAGGATATCCTCGACTTCCCAATTGTCAAGCTCCTGCCCCTCGGTGGTTGGTGAGATCAATGTTTCAGACATGGATTCCAAGTGCAGGACATTGATAGATGACTCTGAGGGAGATTCTCCATTCTCTTCTTCTAAGTTCTCAATGATTGGTATGGTAAAAACGTTTGAGATTTTCGGGACACTTTTCCTCATTTCAAGAGTTCTGTCGAATCTTTGATCCCTAAGCATGTTTCTCATCCAGAACCTTCTATCAGTCAAAGCATCTTCATCATATCCCAACTCTGAGCGACCATTTCTTTGAGCAGCTGACACGGGTTCGACAATCCCTTGCAAGGTGGCACCTAATCCCTTGCCCTTTTCATAGCCATTTTTCAGCATTATTTTTGCAACCATGGCTGTGGCTCCCTCATCCCCTAGGGTAATTCCTTGCAATCCTTTTTGTGAGCATAAATCACAACACAATTCGATTCAAAGTCAATTCCAATATCCAATAATTTTTATACTCATCACAATTCAGAACATAAATTTGTATTTTTCCATGCAAATTGCCTATCACAATTCAAAACATATTCTATCAAAATTTTTCAAAATATAATTTATTCGATCCACAATAATGATTAATATTTGTTGAAATATCATTTCACAAAACTAAACTCATGCATACGATACCAATTTCAATAATCAATGAAATAAATTCAATACTTGATAAACATAATACACAGGAAAAATAACGTCATTTAATCATATGAAATTTTCAGAACAAAATCAATTAAAAATTAGTTGTGCACAAACCTCTAATGAGTCGCCTCTTGGCCTTGACTCAATGGGTCTTTTCCCTTCCCAGTGTCTTTTCTAACTGAAACACACAATTTAAAGTGTTTCAATACTCATTTAAATTGTTTCAAATAATAAGGTTCAATAATTAAATTTTATTAATACTATTCCTTTCATTAATCAACCTATAATGTTGACCTTTAATGCACACTAGGTGAATTAGTTTTAATGTCACTAATATGTTCCATTTTTCATTCCTCACATGTTGACATATGTTATCAATTTCATTTCAAAGCTTATTGCATTTTATTGTAATTATTCAGATTTCATGGCCAATGTTTACTGTCTATTGGCCCAAGCTACAGTGTAAATTTAACAGATTTCTCTTCATTAAAGTGTTTCTCATTGTGTCTTCTTTAATTTCCTTTTTAAAACATGTCATTTGGATTTGTATAACTCAAGTTATGGTCAATTGACCATAACTAGGTCAATTTTGAATTTTGGTTCCCTTACTAGGCAGTTTTAGTATTACACTTTGCCAATTTTATTTTAGTAGGTTGCTGCCATATTTAGGTCTATTACTCTACATAGGATATGTTACCCTATGTCTTATGGTCACTAAGAAATTTTTTTTTGTAATTTTTCAAGTCTTGTAGAGTTACTTATGGTCAAGTTATTGGACTAGACTCAATGGTCTTATAGTGACAGGATGTTCAACTAGGGCAATAGCTTTGACCCAACATTTGAGCTTCTTACATTCATAAGGTGAGGGAGAGGTCTAAAACAAAGTTAAAGGTCTATTTCTTAGCTTTACAAAATGATATGGCGCATTTTGTTTGAAGACTTCTAGTGGGAGTTATACTTAAAACACTTTACTGGAGTTAATGGTCAGTTGAACCATTTCCAGATTTGGTATGCCAACTTAATCAAGTTAATTGACCTAGTTCCCTAAGTTTCTGGGTTTTGGTCAAAATACCATTATTGTAGGCCTATATCTGTGAAAATTTGGCACTGGTTTCATGTCATTTGGAGTTCTATGGACCAAGTTATGGTCATTTTACTATTGCTGGTCAAGTTGCACTTATATTGCAAAGTTTAGGTCATTTTTAGGTCAAAGTCAATTCGGTTAGTTTTTGTAACCCAACTTGTGCAAGCATTTTGACTTGGTTCTGGTCATTTCTGAGCTTTGGTGTCTTCATAAGAGTTATAGCTCTATATCTAATCTTTCCATGGTATAAATTTTAGGTCATTTGGACCTGTTTTGAGTGAGTTATGGCCAAAATACCAACTTCATGTCATGCAATTCCGGATTCGGTCATTCTTTTAGGTTACTTCTAGTAGAATTCGGGCAACACTTCTATATGAAAGTTGGCCTATTTTATGTCTAGTTTCACCTCCAATTGGCCTCATACCAATTGGAGTCACAACTTTGCACTTATAACCTAATTTATACACTGCCAACAATCACAACCTGCATAAGAGAATTTACACTCCCAATTTGGCAATCCTCCTCCTCCTAATACTTTAATATTCATTCTTGGCACTTCTATATTTATTCAACAAAATTCCAACAAAGTAAATTGGGCATAATACTCAAGTAATATAGGCTCCCATGGCTGCCTAAAATTGGGCAGTCCAATAACTCAATAATTCTTTAAATTTCTTCACCCAAAATACTCCCCATAACCTCAACACAAACTTTATTAAAGCAAGTTAAAGACATAAGCATTTACCTTTAGTTGACCACTTCTCAACCTTCACCAAAGCTCCTTTTTTTGCTGGCTATAGCTTTCCCATGATGTGTGGACAATTTCTTATGAAAGGATTAGTGGAAATCATGGTGAGATTAAAGCTTGCATGAAGGTGTTTCAATGGAGGTTTGAGAGGAATTTAAATTTGGCATCTTGAGAGGTGAAGAAGATGAATGAAGATAGTGGAAAATTTTGTCCACTTTTGGCTTTTATCCCCCCCACTAATAATTAATAAATTATTAAAATAATCAAGTTTTCATTATTTGCAATTAACACCCCATACTTCCTTTAATTATAGTTTATACATAAGTTCATTTTTCATGTGATTTTCAAAATTTAATACTATTTATTTTTAATGGACATTTGTCAAAATTCAACTCTAGGTGTCAATTGACCAAAATGCCCCTATTCGGTTTGTATTCCCGATTTTTCGGTAACACCGATTTTTGTCAGTTTCTTGATTCTTCATTTTTCTTTGTACTAATTTATTAATTTTTTTTTGAAATTTCTAATGTCAATTACACTTCAATAGATGTTTATTTAAGTCTTAAAAATATTTCCCAGGGTTCCCCACAGTCCAGGGCTAGTCAACGGTCCACGCTGCAACTTTCCAGTGCGGTCACCCATCGCTATGGTTTTTGGCTCGTTTAACTTAGTTACATTTCATTGCTATTATTTTTCCTTTCTTTTTCTTGTATTTTCCTCTATTGTATTTTATTATTTCATATCTCCTCACTAATATTTAAGTATAATTCCAGGCATTCTAGCTGTCCCATGCATAATCGGTCATCAAACAAAGAGAACGACACGAATGTAGGGGTGTTACAATTCTCTCCCCCTCCCCTTAAAATAAATTTAGTCTCGAAATTTTATCTAATTTTAGTCTCTGAACAACTATGGGTTCTGCCTCCATATATCCTCATCTCATTTTTAGAATCCCTTGTAGTATATTAGTATATTTAATGGGTTACCGGTAGGCGAAGTATGCTAATTCATTAGGTGTACTACGGGATCATGTTACATCTTATGGAGGAGTAGGGTGTGACATGTTTAATTGGTATCAAAGCCGCTCGAGTGTCCTCTTGAGCGATGGTGGGGCAAACATCAGCGAGGACGCTGAGTCCCAAAAGGGGGGGAAAAAGGTCCCTTAGGCAAATCCCACATCGGCAAAGCACGGAGATGGTCTTGGGTTCAAAAAGTAATTATATATAAAATAGAGGAACTAATCACTAGAGGCACCTTTTGGTGGAATGGCCTAGAGAGTTAGAAGAACTTCAGGGTTAAGCGTGCTCGCTTGAGAGAAATCCTAGGATGGGTGACCTCCTGGGAAGTTCTCCATTCCACCTATGGGACAAAACCGTGAGGCTTATGGCCAAAGCGGACAATTCCTTTAATGGTTGGAGCCCGATCATTACATAGTAACTAGCATAACTTCTTCTCCTCTCACCGTGATGATTTTGCCATTCATGACATATTTGATCCTCTGGTGTAGAGTTGAAGGCACCGCATTTGATGAATGAATCCCGGCCTTTCCCAATAGCATAGTTTATGCTGGTTCAATATCCATTACCTGGAATGTAACATTGAAAGTACATGCCCCAATTTGAAGTGGCAAATCAATGTCTCCTAACACGTCTCTCTTTGTGCCATCAAATGCCCTCACAATCATGGAACTTTGGCGTATTCCATATAGGTTTACCAGGAGTCTTGCCAGAGTTGCGTTAGGCAAGACATTAAGTGCTGAGCCATTGTCAATCAAAACTTTAGCAACCAAACATCCTTTACACTTAATTGTTACATGCAGAGCTTTAGTGTGCTTCAAGCTAGCCGGGTCTATTTCGTCTTTAGAGAAAGTGACAAAATTGGATGCCTAAATTTGTCTAACTATCTTTTCAAATTGCCTCGGTGGGATGTTAGGGGTTACAAAGGCCTGGTCCATAACCTTCTATAAGGCATAGCGATGCACTTCCGAGCTCAATATTAACGACAGCAAGGAGATTCGAGCAGGTGTCTTCTTTAACTATTCAATCACGTCATACTCACTCTACTTCATGATTGCAACAACAGTTCATCTTCTTCTTTTGCTTTACTGGACTCTCTCCTCTCTACTACTTTTCCTACCTTTTCCCCATTCTCAGGTGACTCTCCTGCCTTTGCTTTCCCTTTACTTTTCTTTTCATCAGTGCCATAACATCTCCCACTTCTAGTAATAAATTCTACTTTTAGATCTGGCGAATCATTTGTTAGGGCAGGATTTGGCGAAAATTGGTTCTGATGGAAAGGTAGAGACCTATAAGGCAAGGCTAGTAGTGAAAGAGCTTCGCCAAAGGCAAGGAATCGACTATGAGGAGACTTTCTCGCCTGTTGCCATGCTTAAATCAATTAGGATTCTATTAGAAATAGCTGCATAGGATTCTATTAGAAATAGCTGCATACTATGATTATGAGATTTGGCAGATGGATGTCAAAGCAACTTTTCTCAAAGGATATATTGAAGAAAATATTTTCATGGAACAACCTAGGGGTTTTGAATCCCAAGATGGTTCCAAGGTATGCAAGCTAAAGAGATCCATTTATGGGTTGAAACAAGCTTCGAGGAGCTGGAACATCCATTTTGATGAAGCCATTAAGTCATTTGGTTTTATAAAAAATGAGGATGAGCCATGTTGTCACACCCTACGCCTCTGTAAGGCATAACATGATCCCGTAGTATACCTAATGAATTACCAACTCCGTCTACTGATAACCCATTAAATACCCTACAAGGGATTTTAAAAACTTTTCTTACTTCTTTTACAGTGGTGAGCACTATTTACAGGTGTTAAAAACCTTTTTGAACTGAAGTGATAGAACTAACACATTTAAATTATTTGGAATTTCTGTAAAAATTTTGGCAGAGTGCCATCTGTATTTTGGATAAAACAGTTCTTGTAAAACTCAGAAAAAACACTTCAATATTTTTCCAAATATCAACTCCAACAAAATTCAACACAATATTTTTCTCAACTCAATCCACAACAATTTTTCAGTATTTTCAAAGGATGAGATAAAAGAAATATAATACAAATTTTACAAGTCAAAATAACTCATAATTTACTTTACAACTTCAATGTACAATTTTAATTTACAACTGCTCAAATAATTTACATACATATTATTACATGCATACATCAAAACCTATGTACATGGGTATACCTATGATATACCTGGAGCTGATCTGAATATGTCTTCAAAGAAACTTAATCACTGCTCTATGCTCTTCTTACTCATGACAAGATACAAAGCTATCGCTGAGTGGTGAACTCAGTGGTGCACAACTATAATTTAAAACATAGTACAATATACATTGACAAAATTTACAGTAAATAATTTGGAAATCTGAATACTCATCAAATTCCAAAACTCAAAATATTCATTTCCAATAATGTAAATCATTTGTATAAATGACTTTGATCACAAAATTCAATTTATCAAATCATGACTAACCATTTAAGTAGTTCTAACAAAATCAATTATACATAAACCATAATTGAAATCACAATTCTTTACCATTCAAAAGCCATTCTGTATCTCGAAAATCATTATGTATATCAAAAATCAATCTTTATCTCAAAACCATGTTGCATCTCACAAATCATTCTTTATCTCACTAACTATGCAAGACTAATCTGAAAGGGCCATATTCGATGTGATTCTAACTCCCTATGGTCGGGGAGGTCGAATCAGATTCTAACTCCCTATGGTCGGGGAAGTCGAATCATCGCATACGCATCATCACAATAATGAATCTTCCGCAAGGGCCATAACGATAAAATAAACTTAGATCTAACCTCAAATCAGAGGAAAATCTAAGCCTGTGCACGTACCATGGTAATCAAAATACAACTAACTCCATTGTCTTCTCAACAAATGAGAGAGATGGGTAATAACCTAGTCAAGCATCTATAGTGAGATATAAAACAATATCACAATCCATTTAGTGAGCATAAATCACAATACAATTCGATTCAAAGTCAATTTCAATATCCAATAAAGTTTTATGCTCATCACAATTCAAATCATACAATTGCATTTTTCCATGAAAATTGCCATCTCAATTCAAAACATGTTCTATCACAATTTTCTAAAACATAATTTATTCAATCCATAACAATGCTTAATACTTGTGGAAATACCATTTCACAAAGCTGAATTCATACATACTATAACAATTTTCAATAATCATTGAATTAAATCCAATTCTTGTTAAACATAATACATAAGAAAAATATGTCATTTAATCATATGAAATATTCAAAGTAAAATCTGTTAAAAACTAGTTGTGCACAAACCTCTGATAATTGTCTCCTAGTCTGGACTCAGTGTTTCCTTCCCTTTTCCTGAGTCTTTGGTAACTGAGAAACACAATTTGAAGTGTTTCAGTACTAAATTAAACTGTCTCTAACGATAATGTTCGATAAGTAATTCACTGAAGGCTATTATTTGCTCAATTACCTAATATACCGACCCTCAATGCGTTTAAGGTAAATTAGGTTTTGGTGTCCTTAATATGTCACATTATATAGGGTTTTAGGGTTGGTACATTTTACCAAACTCATTTCCTTATTTAGTGCATTTTCTTGCATTTCATTGCAAATTGCTGGATTTCGGGATACTAGTTTGACCTAGGCGGACGGCCTAGTTCCCTCAGTTTTCGGGTTTCAGTCAAAACTAAAAACTTGTAGATCTATGTCTTATTGCACGCGGGGAAAAATTTCAGGTCAATCCGAGTTAAGTAGACCAAGTTATGGTCATTATACTATTGCTGGTCAAATGGCATCAAATTAGGTCAATTTTAGGTCAATTTGGTCAACTTTGGTTCGGCCAGTTTTTGGACCCGAACTTGTGCAAGCTTTTTGACTTGCTTCTGGTAATTTCTGGGCTTTGGTGTCTTCATAAGACTTGTAGGTATGGGTCTTAACTATTCATGGTTAAAATTTCAGGTCAATTGGACCTGTTTTGAGTGAGTTATGGCCTAAACACTCACTGCTGCCCAATTGGTCATTTTTCAGGTCCTAATTGCACCTAATCCGAATTGGTCATTTTCTTAGGTCACCTTGCAAGCAGAATTTTGGTATGTTTTCTCAATGAAAGTTGGCACATTTTGTGCCTAGTTCTACCTCCAATTGGTCTCATACCAATTGAGGTTACACATTTAAACTTATTGGCTAAAATGTACACTGCCCTTAGTTACCTTGCTTAAACACACATCAATCACACACTTACCTTGCTATATGTTTACTTCCCTACCAAATCTGTTTTGGTACATTACCAAAATCATATTCCACTTTACATTAACATCACTTTAGGAAGATTACAATTATCCTCAACACACCAAATATAATTCTAATTTCCAAAGTCCAAATACAATTACATACACACCTAACCATTACAAATTTTTACATACACTTTACACAACAATTTCATATACATATCCATCTATCCTTAATGCCACAATTCTGCCCATATCTTCATGAACACATATACTTATCCAAGAGTTCCAGGGCTGCCAAAAACTTCCTCAACACCAAGTTTTCCACAATTCATCAATTTTCCATCTAAGTGCAAAAATCACCATATATATATGAAGTAATTCACTAGGATATTAAATCACCATAACCAACATAATTCTCATCAATTATATGCACAATTATCTCATCAAATACATGACTACATGGCTGTCCAAAATGAACACAACAATTGAAGGAACGGAAGCGTGAAAAACACAAGATTATACCATTGAATTCAAAAATTTTCACCTAGGGTCACAAGCACCATGCAATATTTATTTTTATCTATTTGATTTCAATGATAAACAACATATTAGAACTCTTTTAATATGTTTTTGGATCTGTATTTGCCATTTAAGATTTTAAAATTAATCAGATTAATTTTAGAACCCTAGATTAAATCAAGAACGATTACACTAACCTCTTGATGTGCGCTTTGAGATTCGTCTTCAGGACACCAGATGTTGTCCCTCAAGCTTGTCCACACCAAGAACACCTATGGCAGCCCTTGAACAGCTTCTAAAGCCTTTTCTATTAATTAGAAATTCAAGTTCTGCCTTTTAAGAGATTAGAGATGCAAACAGGACACTAGAAACAATTTCTAGTGTTCTTAATTCAAGAGATTGATGGCTAATCTCTTTGAATTGATGAGAGATGAAGAGAAATAGCTGGAGAGGCTCAAAGTGGCATGACATATGAGAGGAGAGGCTGCTGGTTGTGTTTTCTTTTCATAACCCCACTTAAATAGCTAGGTTAACACATTAAACCCTAGCCACATGTCACCTTTTGATTAGCTCTAGGTTTAAGTGACCCAATCACATTGTGCCAAGTGTCAAACCTATATTTAATCTTGATTTTAATCATCTTACATGATTAAAAATATTTGTAAGCTTATGTTTTATGCCATGTGTCACCATCTCATGGTGCCACGTGTCCTGCAAAATGACCAAAATGCCCTATGTCTTAATTTTGAGTTCTTAACCCAAAATAATTATTTTCTTCTTCTAATTAATTTATATCAAATATAAATTAATTAATTAATCTCTATTAATTAATTTCTCATCAATTAAATTCATATTTAAACGCTTTAAATATAAATTTAATTTATACTACACATCCAATAATCTAGATTTGGTTTCAAGTCATGCTAGGGACTTTGCAATTTTATTGCAAACCAAATCTATTTAATTAATCAATTAAACTCTTTAATTAATTAATTAAATTATATTTAAATAGGTGATAACTTGTGTATGTGTGTGACTTACTAGGCTCATCACTAATTGGCAATGAGACATGATATCAACTCTTAATATCATCGAACTCTTTCTTACCATAAATGATTTCTCTAAATCATTTTATGAACCTCATAGACCATGGTTAACACCTAGCATAGCATGCCATGGCCACCCAATTAGTAATAAGATTTACCTTAAATGAACCTATAATCATATGTTACCATGCACTAGAATCTCTACAAAATCCCAACTCGAGTCATGGTTTATGTCAAACTCCATTTGCTATGAATATTATGTTCTCTTTTAATTCCAGTTCTTGATTAAAAGATTTTTCTCATCGAAACTCTTTAATAAATCTATCTGTCTGGCCAGAAACTTGAAACATCAAGAACAATTAAATGAACATAGGATTTTATCTCTATTTACTTAGAGGCAGATTCCATCTTGATCAACACCTACCTCCATATATAACTAGTAAGAGCCAACAGATGCCCATATACCCATACATACAAGTATGAAAGCGTAGATCAAACTCAAACTACCTATATACAAGATATATCTCAGGTCTAAAGATTATATGCATCGATATGATTTATGACAAAACATTGACAAGAGTAAACTCCATGTGTTTGTCATAAGTGTCCCTACTTATCATTTATAAGTGCCTATCATGTTTGTTATATGGCATGAGACTCACCATTCCATCTTATTTATATCTCATATAAATAACTTGGGAACAAACATGAATACAATCTTTCTGGATAAGTCATGTCCTTATTATGAAGTATCCTCGATTGTGAACCTATTTATGATACTTTGTGCTAGAAATATTGTCACTCATATTCTTAACAACTTAAGAATAATATTTCTAACAAAATATCAATGGACCTTTTCTATTACACATAAATATATTATGTAAACGGAAAAGTGGAAATGCCTTTTATTATTAAAAATATGTACAAGATACATACTAAATGATATGCTCTAGGGCATACTACTAACAACAATAACTCTTCAAACTCAAAAATTTTCTTCACAAATCCAACACCCATAACATGCACACAAAATTTAACAAAGCTATCTTCAAAAATGCTAACTTACCTTATGGTTGGAGCTTGCTAAACCTTGATTAAATTTCTTAAATTTGGTATCAAACTCTTCCTTGTGATGTGTAGACAATTTTTCATGAAGGGACCTAAGTGATTGAAGGTGAAATGGAAGGGTTAAATGAAGCTTTAAGGAAACGTCAATGGTGGACTTCTCTTCTTCTCAATTTGGCTGGTTTTATGGAAATGGAGAAGATGAACTTTCTGCTGGGATAATGGAAGTACAGCTGCCCCATTATGTGTCTATTATATTCCTTTAGTGGCCCACTCACTCAATTATAACTATATAATAAACTTACATGTTTTATTTACACATTTTTCACTCCATTTTGGCTATTTGTATTAGGTACCCTCAAATTAATTTTTCATTTCATTTTCTAAGTGTAATATTATTTATTTTTAATGGACATTTAGGTCAAAAGACAATTCGGGATGTCAAATGACCATAATGCCCCTGTTCGGGTTGCATTCCCGATTTTTCGGTAACACCGAGTTTTGTCTGTTTTTCGATTTCTCACTTTTCTTCGTACTAATTATTTAATTTTTCTTTGATTTTTCTAATGAGATTTATTCTTCAATAAGGGTCTATTTAAGTCCTAAAAATGTTTTCCAGGGTTCCCATGATCGAGTAGCTAGTCAACGGTCTCTGTGTGACTTCCCAGTGCGGTCACCCATCGCTAGTGTTCCTGGCTCGCTTAACTTGGTTACATTTCTTTGCTATTATTTTTCCTTTGTTTTTCT
The DNA here is from genome assembly GCF_030052815.1 of Hevea brasiliensis. Taxonomy (NCBI): domain Eukaryota; kingdom Viridiplantae; phylum Streptophyta; class Magnoliopsida; order Malpighiales; family Euphorbiaceae; genus Hevea; species Hevea brasiliensis. The sequence goes on along the minus strand of NC_079497.1, from coordinate 34,283,818 downwards.
TGTATTTTCTCTTCTTGTATTTCATTATTTTATGTCTCCTCACTCATATTGAAGTGTGGTTCTAGGCATCCTAGCTGTCCGGACAACACTGGTCACCGGAGCAGCAGAACGCACTACCGAACTTCGGGGTGTTACACATGTGTTTATAAGAAGGTTAGTAATAGTGCTGTCACATTTCTTGCCTTATATGTGAATGACATTTTGTTGATGGATAATGACACAGGTATGTTGACAACTGTAAAGGTATGGTTGTCAAATACATTCTCCATGAAAGACTTAGAGGAGGCAACCTATATTCTTGGGATTCGCATCTATAGAGATAGAGCGAAAAGAATAATTGGTTTATCTCAAACTCTATACTTGGAAAAGGTGTTAAAGAGGTTTAACATGCTTGATTCCAACAGATGATTATTACTAGTGAGACATGGTATCCACCTTTCTAAAGAGATGTCTCCAAAGACACCTAAAGAAAGAGATAAAATGGCTAGGATTCCATATGCTTCGGCTATTGGAAGTTTGATGTATGCAATGTTGTGTACTAGGCTGAATATTGCATATGCTGTTAGTTTGACTAGTAGGTATCAATCCAATCCAGGTTTGGAATACTGGATAGCTGTCAAGAATATCCTTAAGTACTTGAGAAGAACTAAGGATTTATTCTTGATTTATGGAAGAGGAGACTTGCAATTGGATGGTTATACTGATTTTGATTTCCAATTAGATATCGATGATAGAAAGTCTACCTCTAGGTATGTGTTCATTTGTAATGGATGTGCAGTCAGTTGGAAGAGTTCCAAATAGAGTACAACTGTAGATTCCACTAGCGAGGCTGAGAATATTGCTGCATTAGATGCTGAAAAGAAAGCTGTTTGTGTGACACCTCTTACCCGTCTACAGTGTAGCTGAGCAAGTTATGCCACTCAGTGTGTCGGAGCATCAATTTATATTTCTATTACAATTTATCCCTTTTTAATTCATTTATTTTCAATTTTGATAAATCTGAATTTATCCACAAATTTTATAGAAAATTCGGCAGAGTGCCGGCTATAAATTAGAAAAACAGTTCTTCTGAACCTGTTTAAAAACACTTCCAATATAATTATAATCTCAATCTCAGTCAACCACCAACATTTTTCAACAATTTCTCAAAGCAATTCAGTATCTCAAAATTCACATTCATCTCATATCACACCCACTTCAATGAAAAATACTCACATTTATTTCTGAACACAACTCATGGGTAATTATAGCAAAAATATGATTACATGAGTTTATAATATACATAACAAAAGTTTACAAATACAAAAGACTTAGGTAGCCCAATTTCCTACCAATGCACTGCAATTGTGAGGTGACTTTGAACTCTGAGTGCAGATCTGAAAACTCACCCTGTATGAGGTCGGCTGGACTCCCCAGCTATGTCTCCAGTACCTGCGCGTGGCAAAAGCAACGCGCTAAGCAATTCTGCTTAGTGGTGACAATATAAAATAAAATTAAATAAAATAAAAATATGTATGCAGAATGTATGTTTACATTTTTTTGGGTAGACTTAATTTCAAATATTTATTGCAATATTATTCGATTAAAGTTTGGTAAGATTTATTAACATTGCCTGAGTAACCTATACTAGTTGACTGGACTGGATAAACGGGTAAACTGCTACTGGGTACTAAGTACCTCGGACCATCACACCATTGGTCACATTGCGTCTCCCGGTGTGCAACGGAACAGCTAATAAGCTGTAATAATTATCGGGGATTAAACCCGAGTATAACAACTCAATATCATAGCCAAAGGCTATTATGTCACAGAATGGCATGGAAAGCCATGAAATACAGAATGGCATGAAGCCATATGCAGTACAGCTAATAGAACCCTATTGGCATGCCAACCTATCCAAACCAATCACATTAGGCCTACTAAGGCATTTAACACTTTTCATCTATGTAATTCTTTGAAATTGAATTTTTATGATTACTATTCATTTCATTGGTAAACCAAAATGTTGACTTTTGCATTGGCAATAGCTAAATTACTTTAAATATCATCAACATACCACATTTTGCATTTTAAACTTGTTGGTATTGGTTGCCAATACCATCTCTAAGCTTAATGTGAATTGGACAGAATTTTCAGTTTTCAAGCTATGGGTTTACTATTCCATTAGTCACTTTTACAGTGGGAATTTGGAAAAATGATCAACATAAAAGTTGTTTCTTATTTTGTCTAGTTGAATTTCATTTTTTGAATCACTCCATTTTGAGTTTTTTAGCTCAAGTTAAGGTCCAAAAACCACAACTGGCCGGATTGGACAGAATCCAAAATTCTGGGCAAAACTGGTTCTGCCAGATTTGGTAACCTAAGTTTGGTTGGCAATTTGATTAGGTTATGGCCATAATTTGGGTCAGGTTTCTTCATGAAAGTTGTTGGTCTATATCTCAGCTTGTTGCTGGTAAAATTTCAGGTTAATTGGACCTTTCTACATTGAGTTATGGCCAAATGACCAAACACTGTTTATTTGGTCATTTTGCCCAGGCAGACTGCAGGTCACCAAGATTAGGGCAAGCTTTTGGTCCACTTGGTTTGGTTTTATGGGCATGGTTTCTTCACCAAAGTTGTGCCATTATGTGTTTAGTTTCATGTCCAATTAGCCTTGCACCAATTGAACCTCTACAATTCAAGTTATAGATGCCCAAACCTGTTGGACTCATGTCCAATTCTGCAGGTAACTTAGGGCAGCCACACCAAACCCAAATCCCATCACTCAACACACTTCATTTTTTGTTTAAACAGAACTAAATGGTCACTAATTGAACATTAATACCCATTTTCATCATCACATGGTCAAAGTCCCATTTCTCCACCCCAAACCCTAACTCAAACATTACCATTCATGCATTTTCATTGCATTTCTTCAATCCACTTACAAAATGCACATTAAGGGCAGCCATAATAACCTTTTAACTTCATTAAAATCATCACAAACAAACCCTAACCATGGCTGCCAAAAATTTAGGGTTTACATACAATTGGTATTCAACAATTTTTCTTTGTAATTTACACTCATTTATACTTACTCAACATAAATTTTAAGAGAAACATAAGTTTAAGTCATTTACTTCTTAGGGAGCTAATTCAAAGCTTATAAGAAGTCTTTCTTTTTAATTCTTTTTGCTCCCAAAAGAATCTCCAAGATGCAAGAACACTTTTTTATGTTGGGAGTTTAGGGTTTAGTTGGGTAGAAGTGGGTGAAATCAAGCTTGAAAAAGCTTGAAAATGGTGGCTGTGGGGGAGGCTTACGGTAAGGAAGAAAGGAGAAATGAGAAATCTGGTTTTTTTCTCATTTTTCAGCCCATTTGTCTCTTTTAAATAAAGTTATGCCATTTGTCAACATTGGGTTGGGTGGGAGAACTTTAATGACATCATTATGATGTCATAAGTCCATTTTCCTTTATTTTCTTTTCATTTCTTGTCTATTTTATTGCAATTAAATTTGTAACAACATTTATTCATATTTTATGTAATGTAAATTATTTATTTAACTGGACAAGTTGGTCAAAAATCATCTCTGAAGGCGAAATGACCAAAATGCCCTTCATTTGGCTTAACAGACTAAAATTATCTGTACCGATTGAAAAAATTTTCGAAGTATTTTCTTGGCATTCTAATGTCATAGGAACCTCAATGACCCTTCTCTAGAGTCCCAATAATTATTTTATAATTTTTCCCTCGGTTCTAGGGCTCCTAGTTGCGAGAACCGTAACTTCTCACTAGGTTACCCATCACTAGGGCACCGACTCATTTAACTTGGTTGTATTTTATTTCTTAAATTTTTACTAAATTTTTGTTATTAATATTTGAGTTCATTATGGTTCCTCACTTTAGTTTAAATATTTTTCCGGATGTTCTAACTGTCCGGACCGACACTGGTCACCGGAACAGTAGACTGTACGGACTAGCTAAAATGAGGATGTTACAACTCTTCCCCTCTAAGAAAAATTTCGTCCTTGAAAGTTACCTGATGCAAACAGTTGAGGGAACTGTTGCCTCATTATCTCTTCACTTTCCCAAGTTGCCTCTTCAGTGTTGTGGTGCCTCCAAAGCACTTTCACTAGTGGAATTTGTTTATTTCTCAGTTCCTTCACTTCCCGAGCTAGGATCTGTATAGGTTCTTCTATGTATGTCAAGTCCGGTTGGATCTCAATCTCTTCCATGGAAATGATATGTGAAGGATCTGAGCGATATCTTCTCAGCATAGAAACATGGAACACATTGTGAATTTTATCCAGTTCTGGTGGTAAAGCTAGCCGATAGGCCACTGGTCCCACACGTTCAATGACTTTATATGGGCCAATGAACTTAGGGCTTAACTTACCTTTTCTCCCAAACCTCAGTACTTTCTTCCACGGTGAGACTTTGAGAAACACTTTATCACCAATTGCATACTCTATTCCTTTTCTCTTCAAGTCGGCATATGATTTCTGCCTATCTGAGGCAACCTTCAGGTTAGCTTTGATTATCTTTACTTTCTCCTCAGTCTGTTTCACCAGGTCTGGTCCTACTAGCTTATCTTCGCCCAATTCAGTCCAATACACTGGAGTTCTACATTTTCTCCCATACAGTGCTTCATACGGGGCCATTTGGATGCTAGCTTGGTAGCTATTGTTGTATGCAAATTCTGCCAGTGGGAGATATCTATCCCAGCTCCCCTCAAACTCAATGACACAACTCCTTAGCATATCCTCCAGGATCTATCACATAATTCACATTGTTACTATCATTTCAATTTATTAATTATGAAAATTCAATTAGTTCTTAGGTTTACCTGGATTACTCATTCTAACTGTCCATTCGTCTGGGGATGAAAAGCCGTGCTAAAACGAAGTTGTGTGCCCAAGGCATCTTGCAACTTTTTCCAGAATCTTGATGTAAACCTTGGGTCTCGGTCAGATATGATGGAAAGTGAGATTCCATGCAGTCTAACTATCTCACTGATATACAATTGTGCTAGCTTCTCCAGTGAGTAGTCAGTCCTAACTGGCAGAAAATGTGCTGACTTCGTCAATCTATCCACTATCACCCACACTGCATCATGCTTCCTTTAAGTGAGAGGTAGACCACTAACAAAATCCATAGTGACCCGGTCCCATTTCCATTCAGGTATGCTTATAGGCTGTAGCAATCCTGATAGAACTTGATGTTCTGCTTTAACTTGCTGACATGTCAAACACTTAGTCACATAGTCAGCTATATCCCTCTTCATACCAGGCCACCAATAATGAGGCTTCAAATCATTATACATTTTTGTGCTCCCTGGGTGCATAGCATAAACACTAGTATGTGCTTCTTTCAGAATATTAGTCTTCAGTTCCCCATCATCTGGTATACACACTCTTCCTCTGTAGTATAGACACCCATCTTCTTTTACCTCATATTCAATTTCCTTCCCCTCAGGAATTTTTCCCACAATGGCCATTAGTTTTTCATCTGCCTTCTGCCCATCTTGTATTTGCTGCAGTAGGGTTGGCCTCACTTGCAACTCAGCCAAAATAGCTCCATCTTGAGCTAAGGACAGACAGGCATTTAGTGATCTTAAAGCTGTGATGGACTTCCTGCTCAAAGCATCAGCAACTACATTTGCCTTCCCAGGATGATAATCTATCACACAATCATAATCCTTTAGGAACTCAATCCATCGCCTCTGCTTGAGGTTGAGCTCCTTCTGGATTGGCAAGTATTTTAGGCTCTTGTGGTTCGTATAGATGTAGCATTTTTCACCATATAAATTATGCCTCCATATCTTCAAGCATAAGATAATTGCCGCTAACCTGTGTCATGAGTAGGGTAGTTCTGTTCATGTGGCCTTAACTTCCTGGAAGCATAGGCGACCACTTTCTCCTCTTGCATCAATACACACCCTAGCCCATTATGCGAGCATCACTATAGACCACAAAGTCTTTTCCCGACACTGGCTGTGTTAACACTGGTGCTTTCGTCAACATAGCCTTTAGCCTCTCAAAACTAGCTTGGCACTTGTCATTCCAGCCAAATTTCACATTCTTGTGCAACAACTTGGTCATTGGAGCAGCTATAAGAGAGAACCCCTTCACAAATCTTCTGTAATACCCAGCTAGCCCCAAGAAACTTCTAACCTCAGTTGTATTTCTGGGAGGCTTCCATTCCATCACTGCTTCTATCTTTTTGGGATCTACTCTAATCCCCTCAGCTGATACTATGTGTCTAAGAAAAGAGATCTCACTCATCCAAAAGTCACACTTGGACAACTTAGCATACAGCTTCTTTTCTCGCAGGGTTTGCAGAACAATCCTCAAATGTTCATCATGTTCTTCCCTGGTCTTGGAATACACCAGAATATCATCAATGAAGACCACTACAAACCGATCTAAGTATGGATGGAAGATATGGTTCATAAGGTCCATAAATGTTGCTGGTGCATTTGTTAACCCAAACGGCATCACTAGAAATTCATAGTGCCCATACCGGGTTCTAAATGCAGTTTTTGACACATTTGCATCCTTTACCCTCAACTGATGATACCCTGATCTGAGATCAATTTTTGAAAATACACCGGCTCCTTTCAACTAATCAAACAGATCATCAATTCTGGGCAATGGATATTTGTTCTTCACAGTTACTTTGTTCAACTGCCGGTAATCAATACATAATCTCAAGGTTCCATCCTTCTTCTTCACAAATAGCACCGGAGCTCTCCATGGTGAAATACTGGGGCGTATGAACCCCTTATCAAGCAAATCTTGCAACTGAGTTTTCAACTCCCTCAATTCAGTGGGTGCCATCCTATAAGGAGCAATGGAAATGGGTGCTATACCCGGCATTACCTCAATAGCAAACTCGACTTCCCTTTCTGGTGGTAAACCAGGCAACACTTCAGGAAATACATCTGGGAAGTCTCTTAATGTGGGTATATCACTTAGGTTTGGCTTAGCTTGCCTAGTATTAACCACGTGTGCTAGGTAAGCTTCACAACCTTTTCTCATCATTCTTCTTGCAACCGTGGCTGAGATAATATTGGACAAGAAATCTGTCCTTTCACCCACAATAGTGATCTCATTACCCTCAGAAGTTTTCAGAGAAATTCTCTTCAATTTACAATCAACTATTGCCGATGACGTGACAACCAGTCCATTCCCAAAATCACGTCAAACTCGTGGAAGGGCAACTCAATTAGATCTGCTGAAAATTCATACCCCTGAATTCTCAACGGGCAATCTTTATACACCTTATTCACTACCACACTGTGGCCTAGTGGATTTGTGACGAGAATGTTTTGATCACTCTCCTCTACTAGAACTCCCCTCTCTATGGGTAGTTTGATGCAAATGTAGGAATGAGTGGATCTTGGATCCACCAATGCATGTACAGAAGTGTTGTAGAGGGAAAACATACCCCTGATGACGTCCGGGGCATCTTGCTCCTCCTGAGCTCTGATGGCATAGGCCCTGGCTGGTATTCTAGTGTCTGGCCTCTCAACTGACTCAAATGCAGGCCTCAGTGATGGACCAGCTGCCTCAGGTTTACCGGGCTTCCTACCCCTTTGTGGTGCAAAAGTAGGTCTGTCAGTTTGTGTTGGAGCAACAGTAGTAGTCCTCTTCGGACAATTCTTGATCTGGTGTTCTGTCGATCCACACCGTAAGCATGCACTGGTCACTCGCCAACATTCCCCCTTATGCCACTTCTGACAGTACTAACAAGTAGAAGATGCAGGGGCTAGTCCCCTAAACACCGTCCCTGGGGAGCTGCCCATTGATGGTGTGGACTGGCCTCTCCTAGGTGTGAACTGTGGTGCAGGCCTCGAGACTGCCCCGACTCGTGGTGGTCCTGAACTCTAAGTAGGAGGACCCTTACTCTTCTTGCTGGGAGCAGAAAATGTACTGGACTGACCCAGACCCCTCTTCTGTTGTCTTTTCCTTCTATTTTGTTCATTGATTCTGACCCTTTCCACTTTTGATGCTACATCCACCATTTTAGAAAAATCTGTGATCTCCAGTGCTGTGATCATGACTTTGATGTTGTCATTGAGCCCTTCCTCAAACCGTCTGCACCTCTCTACCTCGGTAGGGACTATCTCCCTCCCATACCAGCTCAGTCTGACATATTCTCGCTCATACTCAGCCACTGACAACTGTCTCTGTCTCAAACTGATAAATTCCCTTCTTCACTCTTCTAAATACACTTTGCTAATATATTTCTTCCTGAACTCTGTAAGGATGAATTCCCAGGTGATCCGTTCAGGTTGCACCTCACTGGTTACTATGTCCCACCACTGATATGCGTCATCCTGAAGTAGGGACACAGCACCCACTAGGTTCTGCTCGGGGGTGCAATTTAGCTGTTTCAGCACTCTGATGGTTCTATCCAACCAGTTTTCTAAGGCCATGGGATCATCCTCCCTCTTCCCAAAGAAGTCTACAGCCCCATGCTTTCTCAATTTCTCCAAATGAGATTTTTGTGGTGCTGGTGGAGGTTGTGGCTGTGGTTGTGGTGGTGGTATTGCCCCCATCATTTGCCGGTAGAATTCAGTCATTTGCTGAAATAGAGCAACTGAGGTTGGGCAGGTGCCTCAGCTGCTGGTGGAGCAGATTCTACCCTGCCCCCAGATTCAGCCCTTGGTGGAGCACGACTCTCCACCTCTTCCTCAACTGCTCTTTGCGAAGTAGGATCCATATCCTATTGAAAATAAGAAAACAAATAGATCTGCATCAGCGTCACCTCAACATTTACAAATGCAATGCAATGGTATGCACTCTATCTAGGCCCAGAAACGCCTAAACCGATGCTCTGATACCACTAAATGTGACACCCCTTACCCGTCAATAGTGTAGCCAAGAAAGTTATGCCACTCAGTGTGTCGGAGCACCAATTTATATTTCTATTACAATTTATCCCTTTTTAATTCATTTATTTTCAATTTTGATAAATCTAAATTTATCCGCAAATTTTACAGAAAATCCAGTAGAGTACCAGCTGTAAATTGCAAAAACAGTTCTTCTAAACCTATTTAAAAACAGTTCCAATATAATTATAATCTCAATCTCAGTCAACCACCAACATTTTTCATCAATTTCTCAAATCAATTCAGTATCTTAAAATACATCACACCCAATTCAATGAAAAATACTCATATTTATTTTTGAACACAGCTCATAGGTAATTACAGCAAAAATATGATTACATGAGTTTATAATATACATAACAAAAGTTTACAAATACAAAAGACTTAGGTAGCCCAATGTCCTACCAATGCACTGCAATTGTGAGGTGACTTTGAACTCTGAGTGCAAATATGAAAACTCACCCTGTATGAGGTCGACTAGAGTCCCCAGCTATGTCTCTAGTACCTGCGTGTGGCAAAAGCGACGCGCTAAGCAATTCTGCTTAGTGGTGACAATATAAAATAAAATAAAATAAAATAAAAATATGTATGCAGAATGTATGTTTACATTTTTTTGGGTAGACTTAATTTCAAATATTTATTGCAATATTATTCGATTAAAGTTTGGTAAGATTTATTAACATTGCCCGAGTAACCTATACTAGTTGACTGGACTGGATAAACGGGTAAACTGGTACTGGGTACTAAGTACCTCGGACCATCACACCATCGGTCACATTGTGTCTCCCGGTGTGCAACGGAACAGCTAATAAGCTGTAATAATTATCGGGGATTAAACCCGAGTATAACAACTCAATATCATAGCCAAAGGCTATTATGTCACAGAATGGCATGGAAAGCCATGAAATACAGAATGGCATGAAGCCATATGCAGTACTGCTAACAGAACCCTATTGGCATGCCAACCTATCCAAACCAATCACACTAGGCCTACTAGGGCATTTAATACTTTTCATTTATGTAATTCTTTGAAATTGAATTTTTATGATTACTATTCATTTCATTGGTCAACCAAAATGTTGACTTTTGCATTGGCAATAGGTAAATTAGTTTAAATATCATCAACATACCACATTTTGCATTTTAAACTTGTTAGTATTGGTTGCCAATACCATCTCTAAGCTTAATGTGAATTGGATAGAATTTTTAGTTTTCAAGCTTTGGGTTTACTGTTCCATTAGTCACTTTTGCAGTGAGAATTTGGAAAAATGATCAACATAAAAGTTGTTCCTTATTTTGTCTAGTTGAATTTCCTCTTTTGAATCACTCCATTTGGAGTTTTGTAACTCAAGTTATGGTCCAAAAACCACAACTGGCCGGATTGGACAGAATCCAAAATTCTGGGCAAAACTCGTTCTGCCAGATTTGGTAACCTAACTTTGGTTGGCAATTTGATTAGGTTATGATCATAATTTGGGTCAGGTTTCTTCATAAAAGTTGTTGGTCTATATCTCAGCTTGTTTCTGGAAAAATTTCAGGTCAATTGGACCTTTCTACATTGAGTTATGGCCAAATGACCAAACACTGTTCATTTGGTCATTTTGCCCAGGCAGACTGCAGGTCGCCTGGATTAGGGCAAGCTTTTGGTCCCCTTGGTTTGGTTTTATGGGCATGGTTTCTTCACCAAAGTTGTGCCATTATGTGTCTAGTTTCATGTCCGATTGGCCTTGCACCAATTGAACCTCTACAATTCAAGTTATGGCTGCCCAAACCTACTGGACTCATGTCCAATTCTGTAGGTCACCTAGGGCAGCCACACCAAACCCAAATCCCATCACTCAACACACTTCATTTTTGGTTTAAACAGAACTAAATGGTCACTAATTGAACATTAATACCCATTTTCATCATCACATGGTCAAAGTCCCATTTCTCCACCCCAAACCCTAACTCAAACATTACCATTCATGCATTTTCATTGCATTTCTTCAATCCACTTACAAAATGCACATTAAGGGCAGCCATAATAACCTTTTAACTTCATTAAAATCATCACAAACAAACCCTAACCATGGCTGCCAAAAATTTAGGGTTTACATACAATTGGTATTCAACAATTTTTCTTTGTAATTTACACTCATTTATACTTACTCAACATAAATTTGAAGAGAAACATAAGTTTAAGTCACTTACCTCTTAGGAAGCTAATCCAAAGCTTATAAGAAGTCTTTCTTTTTAATTCTTTTTGCTCCCAAAAGAATCTCCAAGATGCAAGAACACTTTTTTGTGTTGGGAGTTTAGGGTTTAGTTGGGTAGAAGTGGGTGAAATCAAGCTTGAAAAAGCTTGAAAATGGTGGCTATGGTGGAGGCTTACGGCAAGGAAGAAAAGAGAAATGAGAAATCTAGTTTTTCTCTCATTTTTCAGCCCATTTGTCTCTTTTAAATAAAGTTATGCCATTTGTCAACATTGGGTTGGGTGGAAGAACTTTAATGACATCATTATGATGTCATAAGTCTATTTTCCTTTATTTTCTTTTCATTTCTTGTCTATTTAATTGCAATTAAATTTGTTAACAACATTTATTCATATTTTATGTTATATAAATTATTTATTTAACTGGACATGGTGGTGAAAAATTATCTCTGAAGGCGAAATGACCAAAATGCCCTCAGTTTGGCTTAACAGACTAAAATTGTTTGTACCGATTGAAAAATTTTTCTAAGTATTTTCTTGCCAGTCTAATGTCATAGGAACCTCAATGACCCTTCTCTGGAGTCCCAATAATTATTTTATAATTTTTCCCTCGGTTCTAGGGCTCCTAGTTGCGAGAACCGCAACTTCTCACTAGGTTACCCATCACTAGGGCACCGGCTCATTTAACTTCGTTGTATTTTATTTCTAAAATTTTTACTAAATCTTGTTTATTAATATTTGAGTTAATTATGGTTTCTCACTTTAGTTTAAATATTTTTTCGGATGTTCTAGCTGTCCGAACCGACACTGGTCACCAGAACAGTAGACTGTACGGACTAGCTAAAATGAGGATGTTACAGTTTGGATAAAGAAGTTTGTGATAGAACTTGCAGTAGTTCCTTCCATTAAGTTAGTAGTTCCACTTCACTGTGGCAACAATGGAGCAGTCATACATTCTAAGGAACCCCGGTCTCACCAAAAATCCAAACACAGAAAGGCGCTACCACATTATCAGGGAAATAGTTAGATGAGGCGATGTAGCCATGCAGAAAATAGCATCAGCTGAAAATCCAGCTGATCCATTCACTAAGCCTATGTCACAAACTCAGCTAGACAGACATCTTGAGAAGTTGGGTCTAAGATATTGTAATGAATGGCTTTAGTGCTAGTGGGAGATTGTTAGTATTATGTCCTAGAGCATATCATTTAGTATGTATCTTGTACATCTTTTATTAATAAAAGGCACTTTCACTTTTCCATTTACATAATATATTTATGTGTAATAGAAAAGGTCCATTGATATTTTGCTAGAAATTCTATTCTTAAGTTGCTGAGAATATGAGTGATAGTATTTCTAGCACAAAGTATCATAAATAGGTTCACAATCAAGGATACTTCACAATAAAGACATGACTTATCTAGAAAGATTGTAATCATGTTTGTTCCCAAGTTATTTATATGAGATGTAAATAAGATGGAATGATGAGTCTCATGCCATATAACAAACATGATAGGCATTTATACATGATAAGTAGGTCGAACCAGTGACCCTTTTGACAAGCACATGGAGTTTACTCTTGTTAATGCATTTTCATAAATCATATCAGTGCATATAATCTTTAGACCTGAGATAGCACAGTTATCTTGTATATAGGTGGTTTAAGTTTGATACTACTTTCATACTTGTACTGTGTATGGGTATATGGGCATGTGTTGGCTCCTAGTAGTTATATATGGAGGTAGGTGTTGATCAAGATGGAATCTTTTCCTCAAAGTAAATAGGGATAAAATCCTATGTTTATTTAATTGTTCTTGATGTTTCAAGTTCCTGGTCAGGACAGATAGATTTAATCAGAAAAGAGTTTCTGATGAGAAAATCTTTTAATCAAGAACAAGAATTAAAGGAGAACATAATATTAATAGCAAATGGGATTTGACCTAAACCATGACTCCAGCTTGAGTTGGGATTTTGTAACAGAGAGATTTTAGCGCATGGTAACATATGATTAGAGGTTCATTTAAGGTAAACCTTATTACTAATTGGTTGGCTATGGCATGCTATGCTAGGTGTTAACCATGGTCTATGAGGTGCATAAAATGATTTAGAGAAATTATTTATGGTAAGAAAGAGTTCTGATGATATTAAGTGTTGATTTCATGTCTTATTGCCAATTAGTGATGAGCCCAGTAAGTCACACACATATGCAAGTAATCACCAAATTAAATATGATTTAATTAATTAAAGAGTTTAATTGATTAATTAAATAGGTTTGATTTGTAATTAGATTGCAAAGTCCCTAGTATGGCTTGAAATCAAATCTAGGTTATTGGATGTATAATATAAGTTAAATTTATATTTAAAGTGTTTAAATATAAATTTAATTAATGAGAAATTAATTAATAGAGATTAATTAATTAATTTATATTTGATATAAATTGATTAGAAGAAGAGAAATAATTATTTTGAGTTGGGAACTCAAAATTAAGACATAAGGGTATTTTGGTCATTTCACAGGGTGACATGTGGCACCATGAGATGGTAACACATGGCACTACACATAAGCTTGCCATATGTCTTTTAATCATGTAAGATGATCAAAGTCAAGATTAAATATAGGTTTGACACTTGGCACAATGTGATTGGGTCAATTAAACCTATAGCCAATCAGAAGGTGACATGTGGCAAGGGTTTTAAGTGGTAACCTAGCTATATAAGTGTAAGGATGAAAAAATAAACAAAAACATAAGCTACCATTCATCTCTTTGTGCTGCCACTCTTGGCTGCTCTCCCTTCTCTTCTTCTTCATCTCTCATCAATTCAAAGAGATTAGCAAACAATCTCTTGAATTAAAAATACTAGAAATTGTTTCTAGTGTCATGTTTACATCTGTAATCTCTTAAAAGGCAAAACTTGATTTCTAATTTATAGAAAAAGCTTTAGAAGTTGTTCAAGGGCTGCCATAGGTGATGTTGGTGTGGACAAGTTAAAGGGACAACATCTGGTGTCCTAAAGATGCATCCCAAAGGTGCTAAACACACTACAGTACATCAAAAGGTTAGTGCACTTGTTCTTGATCTAATTTAGGGTTCTAATGGATTAATCTGTTAATTCTAAAATCTTAAATGGCAAATGTAGATCCAAAAATATATTAAAAGAGTTTTAATATGCTGTTTATCATTGAAATCAAATAGATAAAAATAAATCTTGCATGATGCATATGACCCTAGAAGAAAAAATTTTAAATTTCAATGATCTAAACTTGTGTTTTTCATGCTTCCACTCCTTCATAAAGTTCCTAGTGCATTCAATAATAGATAACTTTTTTTTTCATCAGTCCAGTTCATTTTAATTCTTTCTAGCATTTTATTAATCATTTTATTTGATGATTTTGAGCCTCATTTTATTGTAATCATTCTTGTTCTTTATCTTGATATTTAATTTCCTTTCTTCCTTTAATAATCAATTCAATTTCGTTTATACTTTTTCATGCCCAAGTAACCTATACAAATTGACCGGACTGGATAAATGGGTAAACTAGTACTGGGTACCAGGTACCTCGGGCCGTCACACCATCGGTCACAATGTGTCTCCGAGTGTGCAGACAGAATGGCTAATAAGCCATAAAAGCAATAAGGCATAAAGCCAAGTATAACATCATAATCAGTATAGCCATAGGCTATCATATCACAGAATGGCATGAAGCCATATGCAGTACTGCTATCAGAACCCTATTGGCATGCTAACCTATCCAAACCAATCACACTAGGCCTACTAGGGCATTTAACACTTTTAATTTATGTAATTCTTTGAAATTGAAATTTTATGGCTACTATTCATTTCATTAGTCAACTAAAATGTTGACTTTTTCATAGACAATAGGTATATTGGTTCTAATATCACCAACATATCACATTTTGCATTCTAAAGTTATTGGCATTGGTTGCCAATTCCATTTTAAAGCTTAGGGTTGGTTATTTAAAATTTTCAGATTTCAAGTACTTGGTTTACTGTTTCATTGGTCAATTTTTCAGTGGAAACTAGGCTAACTTTTCTTCATCAAAGTTGTTCCTTATTGTTTTTTCTTTAATTCTCTTTTTGAATCACTTCATTTGGAGTTTTGTAACTCAAGTTATGGTCAAATAACCATAACTGGTTCATTTCCTAATTCTGTCTCTTTAATTAGGTAGATTTTGGCATTACCTTTTTCCAATTTAATTGGACATGTTGTAGTTACTTTTAGGCTTAGCATTCTTCATATAATTTATTTTCCTATGTCTTATAGTCACTCAAAAATTTTAATTACAATTTTCTAAGTTTTGTAGAATTAATTATACTAATTTAATTGGCCTATACTCCAGTACCCTATGTCTTCAGGGTCTAGGTTCAGATTAGTAAATTTGACCTCCATTTTAGGGTTCTTATGTTCATAATTTGAGGACAATGTCTGAAAAAAAGTTGGAGTCCTATTTCTTAGGGTTCCAGATCAGTATGGATCATCCTAATTAGAGTTTCCTAACGGTAGATATGCTATAAACATTATTCTGGGATTAATTGTGATTTGGTCAAACCCCAAGTTTTAATGTATTAATTTCTTCTAACCATTTGACCTAGTTCCTTTGGGTTTTGGGTTTTGGTCAAAAGACCAATATTGTAGATCTATGTCTTATAAAACTTTTGCCATTGGTTTCATTGCATTTAAATTTTTATAGACCAAGTTATGGCCATTTTTCCAAAACTGGTCGGGTAGTCTATGTCCAGAAAATTCTGGGCAGAATGGTTTAGGTTAGTTTGGTGTCCTAATTTGAGTCAATAATTTCATTAGGTTAGAGGCATTTCTGGACTTGGTGTTCTGAATGAAAGTTGTAGTGCTATGTCTAAGCTTTCCAATGGTATAAAATTCAGGTCATTTGGACCTGTCTAAAGAGAGTTATGGCCAAATGAACATGTACTATTTATTTGGTCATTTTTCTGGGTTCAGTGTTTGGATATCCGGATTGGACCAGCAAATTGGTCAACATATGGATAGAATTTGGGCAGGGTTTCTTCATGAAAAATGGAGTATTTTGAGTCTAGTTTCACCTCAAATTAGTCTCATACCAATTGAAGTCACACAACTTCAGTTGTAGGTCAAACAAGACCCTGGACTCATAGGTCCCAATATTCAATCTTCCTACTCCCTTACTTCAATTGACATATATGGCACTTCAAATGATCAACACACAAGCTCAATTAGGTCAATTTCCAAAAATTTCACAAAGCCTTAATTCATGATCACAACCCTAAATCAAAATTTCCATTTATGCACACCACATGTAAATCACCATGCTAATCACATTCACTTGTTAATCAACACTTGCAACCACAAGTATAACCTTCATTTCATCAAAATCCCATCAATTCTTATGGCTGCTGAAAATTTAATCCCTCACAAAGTTGTCATTTTCTTTTTATTTCAAGTAATTTCAACTCTTCTTAAGTCCAAATTACGCATGAAACAAAAGAGTAAATGAGATTAGGCACTAACCTTGAATTGGTGAATTTTCCCCACTTATTAAACCTTCACTTCTCCTCTTCTTTTTGCTCTCAAAGTGTTAAGCAAGGTTGAAAATCAATGTTTTGTGTTAGGAGTTATAGAAATTATAGTGAAAACCTAAGGAAAATTGAGCTTAAGGAAACAAAAATGGTGGATTAGTGTAGAAAGAGTGGTTCGGCCAACTTTAGAAAATGGAAGAAGATGAGTGAATTTTAGGTTTTATTTAGCTCCTTTTAGCTTTTTTATAAGTGGTTGTCTTATGTTGATTGGTTAATAGATTTTAATTGCATCATCTTTAAATGTGCAAGATGTCATAAGTTTAATTTAATTTCATTTTTCTTTTCTTTTCTTTTCTACTCAATTTCAATTTAATTTTTAGCAATATTTATTCATATTTTATATCATAATAATTATTTACTTAACTTGACAAGTCGGTCAAAAATCACCTGTGAAGACGAAATGACCAAAATGCCCTCCGTTTGGCTTATTGAGCTAAAATCGTCTATACCGATCAAAAACTTTTTCTAAGCCTTTTCTTGGCATTATAATGCCATAGAAACCTCAATGACTCTTCTCTGGAGTTTCAAAAATTATTTTATGAAATTTCTCCCGGGTTTAGGGCTCCTAGCTGTAAAGACCGCAACTTCCAACTGGGTTACCCATCGTTAGGGCACCGGCTCGTTTAACTTGGTTGTATTTTATTTCTAAATTTTTTCCTTAATTTTTCTTATACTTATTTGAATTATTTATGACTTCTCACTCTAGTCTAAATATTTTTCCATACGTTCTAGCTATCCGGACCAACACCAGTCACCGGAACAGTAGAATGTACGGAATTGCTACAATAAGGGTGTTACAGATACCCAACAGGTAACGGTAAATTTCACTGAGTGGGAGTGGTAGTGGTGGATCACAATTCCTTGATGGTCTTGGACCAGGTTGAGGAGTAGGTGATCTGAAAGGAGCATTTTGGTCAGATGGTCTGGGATTATAGGCAGTTTGGGAAGGATATTGTGGGCGAGGATAATTTGGGAATGGAGAAGGAATATTTGCTACCATTGGGTTTTGGGCTAGAAGGTATGGACTTTGGGCTGGGGTGTATGGGCGAAAATTATTTTGTGGCGGTGGGTGAGTCTGTTTTAAAATTGAGTGCGCATCCCCTTCCTTATTTTTCCCAAAATTGGTAGACTTTTTTACAGAATTCTCCCTTGCTACTTCTTGTAATCTCCCCAATAGGAGATTTGCTTCAATCCTTTCCCCCGTCTGAATGATATCGGAAAAACAATTGGAAGTATTTGAAATCATTAAATTGAAATATGGGGCCTTTAGGGTCTCAATGAACAAAGAGCAGAGTTCACTGTCTGTCACCGGAGGATAAACTTTAGCTGCCTTTTCTCTCCATCTCTGGGCATACTCTTTAAAGCTCTCCCTTTCCCTCTGCACCAGGTTTTGGAGGTCTCTTTGTGTAGGGGCAACATCATAGTTGAACTTATATTGTTTGAGGAAAGCGTCACCAAATCCTTCCAGGAGCGTAATCTACTCCTATCCAATTGTATGCACCAATGTAAGGCTGCCCCTGTAAGGCTTTCATGGAAGAAGTGTACTAAGAGTCTGTCATCTTCTATAAAAGTGGACATCTTAGCTATGTAAGTGGACAAATGGATGCGCAGGTCGGAGCTTCCGCTGTATTTATCGAATTTCGAGACTTTAAATTTTGGCAGTACCACTACATCTGGCACTAATCTCAGTGAAGACACATTAACTGAGCCATACATATTTAACCCTTCAATAGGTCTTAGTCTTTCCTCTAGAGCAGATAACTTCTCCTTTTCTTTCTCTCTATTTTCTCTTCCTATTATATGAGCTATTCCCCTAGTTGGAAAATTGGTTGTAGGGTAAACTAAAGGGATTAGTGTTGAAGGATGAAATTCTACATTCGGGACGCCTTGGTGATAAAAGATAGGTAATTCACTGTTTGGGAATGTTGGATTGAAGGTAATTATTGAGTCAGGGATGGGAGTTTTGAAGGTAAAAGAAGTTAAAGCTTAGTCATGAAGCTTTTGGGCATGAGCATCAATTATTGTTGTAAGTGGGGGAATTACTGGTAAATTTGGTTCTGGTGCTGGTCGTGTGGTTTCTTTGTTTTGGAACATTTCTCTCATTATCCTCATTAACTCTAAGATTTGTTCCCTTAATTCTAAAACTTGCCCCTATAGGTTCTGCACTTGTTCTTGCTCTTCCATTATCCTCTTTGTTCAGGATCTTGTTAAGTTAACTCTTCTTGGTACAACTGGTTGCTGGATCGAATTTGCTTTGGGAGCAATATTGGTTTCCTGTAGAAATAAGTTCATTATTAGTTTTATTTCTACAAATAAACTTACTGTGGACAAAGTTTTGGTTGATCAAAGGATAATGTGGCAAGCAATCTCCGAAAATGGTATCTACCAAGGGTAAATTACATTATTCTTTATAATGGCATCATTCGATAGTCCAACCATGAATGACGGGGCATATGCGTGGTTATGATACATGTTCATATGATGCATACGTTTTTTCGCATAGCTCTGACGAGGATAAATCCCACGAGAGTTACACTATTCATTTATAAGTTTCAAGGTTCTAGAACACAGTTTTATTATTCGTGAAGCATACATAGTATTGTGCTATTGCCTAGGCTCAGGAAGGCTCCTTAAAATACAATGACATCTTTTAAGATATTCATACAATCTCACTTCTTATTTTGTAGGGTTGAATGTCTTCAAAGCATATTCAGATTCAGGCAGCAGTTCTTATTTTCCTTGTGCTATCATCTTTTCTAACCGGTCGACATTCCCTCGCAATTCTTGGTCAAGGGTGGCTTATCTGTCCTTTTCCTTTCTTTCTTTGGCACACTCTTTCGAGATATCATTGACTAATTGTGCCTGATCCTTAAGTTCACGCTTCCTCCTCTTGTTTGTTTGCTTGTATTCTTCCACCAATATCTCATGATATTCCAATCTTTCTCATAATTTACCATTTTGTATCTCTTTCTCCTTTATTGTGCTTTAGAGCGAAGCCTTCTCTTTTTCCCATTGGGTTTTCCTCTTTTCATATTCCGTTTCTCCTACCGTCATCTCCTCTTTAAGTCTCTTTACTTCCTTTTCCAACACCTACTCTTGATCTTCTTGTTAGTAGTATGCCCTAGAGCATATCATTTAGTATGTATCTTGTACATATTTTTATTAATAAAAGGCATTTCCACTTTTCCATTTACATAATATATTTATGTGTAATAGAAAAGGTCCATTGATATCTTGTTAGAAATATTATTCTTAAGTTGTTAAGAATATGAGTGACAATATTTCTAGCACAAAGTATCATAAATAGGTTCACAATCGAGGACACTTCATAATAAGGACATGACTTATCCAGAAAGATTGTATTCATGTTTCTTACCAAGTTATTTATATGAGATATAAATAAGATGGAATAGTGAGTCTCATGCCATATGACAAACATGATAGGCACTTATAAATGATAAGTAGGCCGAACCAGTGACACTTATGACAAGCACATGGAGTTTACTCTTGTCAATGTTTTGTCGTAAATCATATCAGTGCATACAATCTTTAGACCTGAGATAGCACAGTTATCTTGTATATAGGTAGTTTGAGTTTGATACTGCTTTCATACTTGTACTATGTATGGGTATATGGGCATGTGTTGGCTCCTACTAGTTATATATGGAGGTAGGTGTTGATCAAGATGGAATCTGTTGCTCTAAGTAAATAGAGATAAAATCCTATGTTTATTTAATTGTTCTTAATGTTTCAAGTTCCTGGCCAGGACAGATAGATTTATTCAGAAAAGAGTTTCTGATGAGAAAATCTTTTTAATCAAGAACTGGAATTAAAAGAAAACATAATATTCATAGCAAATGGAGTTTGACATAAACCATGACTCCAGCTTGAGTTGGGATTTTGTAACAGAGAGATTCTAGTGCATGGTAACATATGATTATAGGTTCATTTAAGGTAAACCTTATTACTAATTGGGTGGCCATTGCATGCTATGCTAGGTGTTAACCATGGTCTATGAGGTTCATAAAATGATTTAGAGAAATCATTTATGGTAAGAAAGAGTTCTGATGATATTAAGAGTTGATATCATGTCCCATTGCCAATTAGTGATGAGCCTAGTAAGTCACACACATACACAAGTTATCACCTATTTAAATATGATTTAATTAATTAATTAAAGAGTTTAATTGATTAATTAAATAGGTTTGGTTTGCAGTTAAATTGCAAAGTCCCTAGCATGACTTGAAACCAAATCTAGATTATTGGATATGTAGTATAAATTAAATTTATATTTAAAGTGTTTAAATATGAATTTAATTAATGAGAAATTAATTAATAGAGATTAATTAATTAATTTATATTTGATATAAATTAATTAGAAGAAGAAAAATAATTATTTTGGGTTAAGAACTCAAAATTAAGACACAGGGGCATTTTGGTCATTTCACAGTGTGACACGTGGCACCATGAGATGGTGACACATGGGATTACACATAAGCTTGCCAAATGTTTTTTAATCATGTAAGATGATTAAAATCAAGATTAAATATAGGTTTGACACTTGGCACAATGTGATTGGGTCACTTAAACCTAGAGCTAATCAAAGGGTGACATGTGGCAAGGGTTTAATGTGTTAACCTAGCTATTTAAGTGTAGTTATGAAAAGAAAAATAACCAGCAGCCACTCCTCTCCTTTGTCACGCCACTTTGAGGCTTTTTATATATTCTTCTTCATCTCTCATCAATTCAAAGAGATTAGCCATCAATCTCTTGAATTAAGAACGCTAGAAATTGTTTCTAGTGTCCTTTTTACATCTCTAATCTCTTAAAAGGCAGAACTTGAATTTCTAATTAATAGAAAAGGCTTTAGAAGCTGTTCAAGGGCTGCTATAGGTGTTCTTGGTGTAGACAAGCTAGAGGGACAACATCTGGTGTCCTGAAGACGAATCTCAAAGGCGCAGACAAGCTGCAGCGCATCAAGAGGTTAGTGTAATCGTTCTTGATTTAATCTAGGGTTCTAAAATTAATCTGATTAATTTTAAAATCTTAAATGGCAAATACAGATCCAAAAACATATTAAAAGAGTTTTAATATGTTGTTTATCATTGAAATCAAATAGATAAAAATAAATCTTGCATGATGCATGTGACCCTAGGTGAAAATTTTTGAATTCAATGGTATAAACTTGTGTTTTTCACTCTTCTGTTCCTTCAATTGGTATCAGAGCCACTATATTTTCCATTTAGATTGTTGATTATATGATTTAATTGTGTGTTTGATCATGAGATCAAAAGATCATTGCTGGTTGCAAAGCAAGGTGGCGGCATATTTAAAAAAACACCATCAATGGTGCGCATGGTTTGGCTACCATGGGTGGTTCAAGTTTTGGCTTTTAATTCTGCAATTGTTGTATGATCTAAGGCATATTCTTTGACTAATTAAAGTGTTTAATTAGTCATTTTAATCACACAATTAAATTATGATTCAAATCAGAATTTTAAAATTGTTTGAATGTGATTCAAATCTGAATTTTAAAAGTTGTTTGAATGTGATTCAAATATGAATTTTGAAATTTGCTTGAATCATATTTAAATCTGATTTTTTAAAATTGATTGAATAAAATTCAGATCTGATTTTTTAAAAAATGTTTGAATTTGATTCAAATCTGATTTTTTAAAAAATGTTTGAATGTGATTCAAATCTGAATTTTTAAAGTTGTTTGAATGTGATTCAAATCTGAATTTTTTAATTTGTTTGAATGAGATTCAAATCTGAATTTTTAAATTTATTTGAATCATATTCAAATCTGGATTTTTAAGTTGAATATGAGATATTCAATTTAATTTAAGTATGTTTGTTTTATTTAATTGTTAAATAGTGATATGCATGATGGATGATCATGGACTATAAAAGGCCAATGTGATTGGATTTATTTCTTTTATGTTTCTTTGGGATTGTAAATTAATTAATTTATTTTAATTTATTTTGGGCATGTATTATTAAGTTTGTAATAATTTTTGGGTTGTAATTTCATTTATTTAAGTTCTTGTAAATTCGCCTTGGTATGCCAAGGATTACCATGTAATATTGGATTGCAAGAAGTTCAAGGAGGTCAAGAGCATTGGTGGGACCAGTGGGAGGAATTCAAGATCAAGTGTTGATTATGTACTCCTTCAGCAACTCTTGTAAAATGAATGAATGAAATGCAACTAGGAATGCCCTGATTCAATTCTTGGTGGCTCAGAATTGAATCCCTTAGAAAGTCCATGATCATACCATATTTATTACTTATCCATGAATACATGAGATGTATGGGAATGTATGCTATTATATGATATATGCATGCTAATTGGATAATGTATAAAGTGAGACCTTAATAGTAATTAGAATGACCATAAAATCTTCCAAACAAATGATTAAGTTGGAAATGTTATAATTAAAGTAATTATAACATAGGCCCTCCATTGGGGCAATTATTTTAAGAAATTTTAAATAGTTGCATGAGATGCAATTAATTTAAGAAATTTTTTTTAAGAATAATTGTTAAGCATGAGATATTGTAAATATGTAAATAGTTTGGTGGCCAATATTGGATGTACCTGAGGTCATTAAAATTGTTTGCATAATTACTGACTCAATGGGATCAACTTAACTAATGCAAGATAAGTCAATAATGGATGTACCTGAGATTTTGAGCATTAGGGGCTAGGTAAAGGATTGAACCTCACATGAGATGTGATGGGCAAGGAGTTGCTCACTTATAGTTTATTGTAATTCCAATAATGGATGTACCTGTGGATGATCAATAGAATTATAAGAATTCAATCACCCACTAGAAATCCATCAAACTAGGATTTCCGTTTTCTACTTTGGAAGTGTAGGATTCGCTAAGTTAGTGGGAGGACCAATTTGATTAAAAGACCATAATCATTTTGGTTAATTACATGATACATTTACTAATTAATCTAGTTATTTTCTGCGGTTAATTTTCTGATAAAAATTGGCACAGAACAACCACCACCATCCAATATTCTTGCAAGCATACTTGATCGCAATAGGTTGACAGGACCTAATCTGTCTATTTGGCTAAGAAATTTGAAACTTGTCCTGAACCTTGAACATATAGGATATGTTCTAGATTCAAATTTTCCTAATCCCTTACCTCCAGAGGCCAAACAAGAGGAACATGAAACTTTGGACAAGTGGAAGGAGCATGATATGAGAGCTAAGTGTTACATGCTTGCTTCCATGAGTAATGAGTTACAGAAGCAACATGAGAACATGTAGAGTGCGAGTGAGATCCTCCTTCACCTACAAGAGTTGTATGGTGAGCACAGCAGGAATGCTAGGTATGAGATATCTAGACAGCTATTCCGTCTGAGGATGTCTGAGGGACAGAATGTTGGGGATCATGTCCACAAAATAATTCGGCTGATTGAGCAGTTGGAACATCTTGACTTCAACATGGATTTCCAACTACAGACGGATTTGATCCTTCAGTCCCTTCCTGAGTCTTTTGGGAATTTTGTGACAAATTTCCATATGACTAAACAGGAATGTGAAGGAACGGAAGCGTGAAAAACACAAGATTATACCATTGAATTCAAAAATTTTCACCTAGGGTCACAAGCACCATGCAAGATTTATTTTTATCTATTTGATTTCAATGATAAACAACATATTAAAACTCTTTTAATATGTTTTTGGATCTGTATTTGCCATTTAAGATTTTAAAATTAATCAGATTAATTTTAGAACCCTAGATTAAATCAAGAACGATTACACTAACCTCTTGATGTGCTGCAGCGTGTCTGCGCCTTTGAGATTCGTCTTGAGGACACGGATGTTGTCCCTCTAGCTTGTCCACACCAAGAACACCTATGGCAGCCCTTGAACAGCTTCTAAAGCCTTTTCTATTAATTAGAAATTCAAGTTCTGCCTTTTAAGAGATTAGAGATGTAAACAGGACACTAGAAACAATTTCTAGTGTTCTTAATTCAAGAGATTGATGGCTAATCTCTTTGAATTGATGAGAGATGAAGAGAAATAGCTGGAGAGGCTCAAAGTGGCGTGACATATGAGAGGAGAGGCTGCTGGTTGTGTTTTCTTTTCATAACCCCACTTAAATAGCTAGGTTAACACATTAAACCCTAGCCACATGTCACCTTTTGATTAGCTCTAGGTTTAAGTGACCCAATCACATTGTGCCAAGTGTCAAACCTATATTTAATCTTGATTTTAATCATCTTACATGATTAAAATTATTTGGCAAGCTTATGTGTTATGCCATGTGTCACCATCTCATGGTGCCACGTGTCACACTGCAAAATGACCAAAATGCCCCTGTGTCTTAATTTTGAGTTCTTAACCCAAAATAATTATTTTCTTCTTCTAATTAATTTATATCAAATATAAATTAATTAATTAATCTCTATTAATTAATTTCTCATCAATTAAATTCATATTTAAACACTTTAAATATAAATTTAATTTATACTACACATCCAATAATCTAGATTTGGTTTCAAGTCATGCTAGGGACTTTGCAATTTTATTGCAAACCAAATCTATTTAATTAATCAATTAAACTCTTTAATTAATTAATTAAATCATATTTAAATAGGTGATAACTTGTGTATGTGTGTGACTTACTAGGCTCATCACTAATTGGCAATGAGACATGATATCAACTCTTAATATCATCATAACTCTTTCTTACCATAAATGATTTCTCTAAATCATTTTATGAACCTCATAGACTATGGTTAACACCTAGCATAGCATGCCATGGCCACCCAATTAGTAATAAGGTTTACCTTAAATGAACCTATAATCATATGTTACCATGCACTAGAATCTCTCTATTACAAAATCCCAACTCAAGCTGAGTCATGGTTTATGTCAAACTCCATTTGCTATGAATATTATGTTCTCTTTTAATTCCAGTTCTTGATTAAAAGATTTTTCTCATCGAAACTCTTTTACGAATAAATCTATCTGTCTGGCAGAACTTGAAACATCAAGAACAATTAAATGAACATAGGATTTTATCTCTATTTACTTAGAGGAACAGATTCCATCTTGATCAACACCTACCTCCATATATAACTAGTAGGAGCCAACAGATACCCATATACCCATACATAGTACAAGTATGAAAGCGAGATCAAACTCAAACTACCTATATACAAGATAATCGTGCTATCTCGTGTCTAAAGATTATATGCACTGATATGATTTATGACAAAACATTGACAAGAGTAAACTCCATGTGCTTGTCATAAGTGTCACTGGTTCGGCCTACTTATCATTTATAAGTGCCTATCATGTTTGTTATATGGCATGAGACTCACCATTCCATCTTATTTATATCTCATATAAATAACTTGGGAACAAACATGAATACAATCTTTATGGATAAGTCATGTCCTTATTATGAAGTATCCTCGATTGTGAACCTATTTATGATACTTTGTGCTAGAAATATTGTCACTCATATTCTTAACAACTTAAGAATAATATTTCTAACAAAATATCAATGGACCTTTTCTATTACACATAAATATATTATGTAAACGGAAAAGTGGAAATGCCTTTATTAATAAAAATATGTACAAGATACATACTAAATGATATGCTCTAGGGCATATTACTAACAATCTCCCACTAGCACTAGAGCCATTCATTACAATATCTTAGACCCATCTTCTCAAGATGTCAGTCTAACTGAGATTATGACAAAGGCTTAGTGAATGGATCAGCTGGTTTTTTAGCTGATGTTATATTTTCTGCATGGCTATATCGCCTTGCCCAACTATATCCCTGATAATATGGTAGTGCCTTTCTATGTGTTTGGATTTTGGGTGAGACCTTAGTTCCTTAGCCTGCATGACTGCTCCATTGTTGTCACAGTGTAGTGGAACTGCTGACTTAATGGAAGGAACTACTATAAGTTCTGTTACGAACTTCTTTATCCAAACAGCTTCCTTTGCAGCATCTGATGCAGCAATATACTCAGCCTCAGTAGTGGAATCTGCAGTCGTGCTCTGTTTGGAACTCTTCCAACTGACTGCACCTCCATTACAAATGAACACATATCCAGAGGTAGACTTTCTATCATCGATATCTGATTGGAAATCAGAATCAGTATAACCATCCAATTGCAAGTCTCCACCTCCATAAATCAAGAATAAATCCTTAGTTCTTCTTAAGTACTTAAGAATATTCTTGACAGCTATCCAGTGTTCCAAACCTGGATTGGATT
This sequence comes from Hevea brasiliensis, assembly GCF_030052815.1. Classification (NCBI taxonomy): domain Eukaryota; kingdom Viridiplantae; phylum Streptophyta; class Magnoliopsida; order Malpighiales; family Euphorbiaceae; genus Hevea; species Hevea brasiliensis. The sequence goes on along the minus strand of NC_079497.1, from coordinate 34,256,892 downwards.
GATACCTGCTAGTCAAACTAACAGCATATGCGATATCCGGCCTAGTACACAACATTGCATACATTAAACTTCCAATAGCCGAAGCATATGGAATCCTGGCCATCTTATCTCTTTCTTCAGGTGTCTTTGGAGACATCTCTTTAGAAAGGTGGATACCATGTCTCACTGGTAACAATCCTCTCTTGGAATCAAGCATGTTAAACCTCTTTAACACCTTTTCCAAGTATAGACTTTGTGATAAACCAATTATCCTTTTCGCTCTATCTCTATAGATGCGAATCCCAAGAATATAGGTTGCCTCCCCTAAGTCTTTCATGGAGAATGTATTTGACAACCATACCTTTATAGTCGTCAACATACCTGTATCATTACCCATCAAGCGTATGTCATCCACATATAAGACAAGGAAAGTGATAGCACTTGTCACTAACCTTCTTATATACACATGGCTCATCCTCATTTTTGATAAAACCAAAAGATTTAATGGCTTCATCAAAACGGATGTTCCAACTCCTCGAAGCTTGTTTCAACCCATAAAAGGATCGCTTTAGCTTGCATACCTTGGAACCATCTTGGGATTCAAATCCCTTAGGTTGTTCCATGAAAATGTTTTCTTCAATGTATACATTGAGAAAAGCATTTTGACATCCATCCGCCAAATCTCATAATCATAGTATGCACTATTGCTAATAAAATCCTAATTGATTTAAGCATGGCAACAAAGTAGAAAGTCTCCTCATAGTCTATTCCTTGCCTTTGGCGAAACCCTTTCGCTACTAGCCTTGCCTTATAGGTCTCTACCTTTCCATCAGAACCAATTTTCTTCTTGAAAACCCATTTGTTCCCTATAGGTACAATACCTTCAGGTGGGTCAACAAGATCCCAAACTTGATTCTTATACATGGAATCAATCTCGGATTTCATAGCATCAATCCATTTTGAAGAGTCTATATCTGATATAGCTTCTTCATAGGTAAGTGGATCATCTCCATGATCTACTTCTTCATGAGTAGACAACTCTTGTTCTTCTTCATGAAGAAAACCATATCTCACTGGTGGGTGAGATACGTTGTTCGACGAGGAATAGTGTAGATGTTTCATCAACGGGTATAGGTTGACTAGATGGATCTATATCCATCGATGCATTGGTTGGTCAGAATTCTCCAATTCTAACTCTATTTGCCTTCCTTTGCCTCCTTCTTGAACAAACTGTTGTTCAAGAAATGTGGCATCTCTACTTATCACAACTTTTTGTGAAGTAGGCAAATAAAAATAATATCCAAAACTATCTTTTGGATATCCAACAAATTGACCTCTTTCTGATCTGGTCTCCAATTTATCAGTGTTCAGATTTTTGATATAAGCTGGACAACCCCAAATCTTAACATGCTTAAGACTTGGTTTTCTTCCATGCCATATCTCATAAGGTGTGGAAGAAACTGATTTTGATGGAATCCTATTCAGAATATATAAAGCTGATTCTAATGCAAATCCCCAAAAAGAGATTGGCATATCAGTATAGCTCATCATACTACGTACCATATCCAATAGGGTATGATTTCTCCTTTCAGATACACCATTTAGCTGTGGCGTTCTTGGAGGAGTCAGCTGAGAAACAATGCCATGCTCTCTCAAGTATTCATCAAATTCAGTACTCAAATATTCACCTCCACGATCTGATCGAAGAGCTTTAATATTCTTTCCTGTTTGATTTTCTACTTCAGATTTAAATTCTTTAAACTTTTCAAAAGATTCATGTTTGTATTTCATCAAATACAAATACCCAAACCTTGATTTATCATCAGTAAAGGTAATAAAATAATGAAAACCCCTTCTAGCCATTTCTTTAAACGGACCACATACATCACTATGTATTAGCTCCAAAATATTTTCAGCTCTTAGCCCTTGTCCAACAAAGGGTGATCTAGTCATTTTGCCCTGAAGGCAAGATTCACAAGTTGGAGTAGGCTCAGAGCCCAATGAGGATAGAATCCCCATTTTCTCCAATTTTGCAATCCTATCTTCTGCAACATGACCTAACCTTAAGTGCCAAGTATATTTTGAACTTGAGTTGGTTTTCACCATGGCATTGCTTTCATTTAGATTGCTACACTCTGGCCAGTGGAAACACTTTCTTACTGGCAATGGAAACACTTTCCTGTTGGCAGTGGAAACACTTTCCTTTGCCTCCATCAGCTTTAGTCTTACTTTTCTGTTTAGCTATTTTCTTGGAAGGACCAGGAATCTGAGGTTTCTTTTTCTTATTGCCTTTCTTCTTGTTGGACTTTCCAGTGAAGAAGATGCAACAAAGCTACCTCTTTTTCTTTATTGCACGGCATATTCTTTTGGGCAATAACCAGCATGTTGAGTAATTCACTAAGGTGCATTCTGTTTAGTCATATGGAAATTTGTCACAAAATTCCCAAAAGACTCAGAAGGGATGAAGGATCAAATCCGTTTGTAGTTGGAAATCCATGTTGAAGTCAAGATGTTCCAAGCTGCTCAATCACCGAATCATCTTGTGGACATGATCCCCAACATTACATCCCTCGGACATCCTCATACGGAATAAGCTGTTTAGATATCTCATACCTAGCATTCTCTGTGCTCACCATACAACTCTTGTAGGTGAAGGAGGATCTCACTAGCACTCTGCATGTTCTCAAGTTGCTTCAGAAACTCAATACACATGGAAGCAACCAAGTAACACTTAGCTCTCATATCATACTCCATCCACTTGTCCAAAGAATCATGTTCCTCTTGTGTGGCCTCTGGAGGTAAGGGACCAGGAACATTTGAATATAGAACATATCCTATATGTTCAAGGTTCAGGACAAGTTTCAAATTTCTTAGCCAATCAGACAGATTAGGTCCTGTCAACCTGTTGTGATCAAGTATGCTTGCAAGGATATTGGATGGTGGTGGTTGTTTTGTGCTCATTTTTATCAGAAAATTAACTGCAGAAAATAACCAGATTAATTAGTAAATGTATCATGTAATTAACCAAAATGATTATGGTCTTTTAATCAAATTGGTCCTCCCACTAACTTAGCGAATCCTACACTTCCAAAGTAGAAAAACGGAAATCCTAGTTGGATGGATTTCTAGTGGGTGATTGAATTCTTATAATTCTATTGATCATCCTCAGGTACATCCATTATTGGAATTACAATAAACTATAAGTGAGCAACTCCTTGCCCATCACATCTCATGTGAGGTTCAATCCTTTTACTAGCCCCTAATGCTCAAAATCTCAGGTACATCCAATATTGACTTATCTTGCATTAGTTAAGTTGATCCCATTGAGCCAGTAATTATGCAAATAATTTTAATGTCCTCAGGTACATCCAATATTGGCCACCAAACCATTTACATATTTACAACATCTCATGCTTAACAATTATTCTTAAGAAAATCTCTTAAATTAATTGCATCTCATGCAACTATTTAAAATTTCTTAAAATAATTGCCCCAATGGAGGGCTTATGTTATAATTACTTTAATTATACCATTTCCAACTTAATCATTTGTTTGGAAGATTTTATGGTCATTCTAATTACTATTAAGGTCTCACTTTGCACATTATCCATTTAGCATGCATATATCATATAATTGCATACATTCCCATACATCTCATGCATTCATGGATAAGCAGTAAATATGGTATGATCATGGACTTTCTAAGGGATTCAATTCTGAGCCACCAAGAATTGAATCAGGGCATTTCTAGGTGCATTTCATTCATTCATTTTACAAGAGTTGCTGAAGGAGTACATAATCAACACTTGATATTGAATTCCTCCCACTGGTCCCACCAATCTCTTGACCTCCTTGAACTTCTTGCAATCCAATATTACATAGTAATCCTTGGCATACCAAGGCGAATTTACAAGAACTTAAATAAATGAAATTACAACCCAAAAATATTACAAACTTAATAATACATGCCCAAAATAAATTAAAATAAATTAATTAATTTACAATCCCAAAGAAACATAAAAGAAATAAATCCAATCACATTGGTCTTTTATAGTCCATGATCATCCATCATGCATATCACTATTTAACAATTAAATAAAACATACATACTTAAATTAAATTGAATATCTCATATTCAACTTAAAAATCCAGATTTGAATATGATTCAAATAAATTTAAAAATTCAGATTTGAATCTCATTCAAACAAATTTAAAAATTCAGATTTGAATCACATTCAAACAACTTCAAAAATTCAGATTTGAATCACATTCAAACATTTTTAAAAAATCAGATTTGAATCACATTCAAATATTTTTTAAAAATCAGATCTGAATTTTATTGAATCAATTTTAAAAAATCAGATTTAAATATGATTCAAACAACTTTAAAAATTCAGATTTGAATCACATTCAAACAACTTTTAAAATTCAGATTTGAATCACATTCAAACAATTTTTAAAATTCTGATTTGAATCATAATTTAATTGTGTGATTAAAACAACTAATTAAACACTTTAATTAGTCAAAGAATAGGCCTTAGATCATACAACAATTGCAGAATTAAAAGCCAAACCTTGAACCACCCAAGGAACCATTGTTGCCGCCACCAATGGTGGCTTCACCATGTGTGACGCCACATCTCATGATCCAACCAGCAATGAATCTCTTGATCTCATGATCAAACACACAATTAAATTATATAATCAACAATCTAAATGGTAAATATAGTGGCTCGATACCAATTGAAGGAACAGGCGTGAAAAACACAAGATTATACCATTGAATTCAAAAATTTTCACCTAGGGTCACAAGCACCATGCAAGATTTATTTTTATCTATTTGATTTCAATGATAAACAACATATTAAAACTCTTTTAATATGTTTTGGATCTGTATTTGCCATTTAAGATTTTAAAATTAATCAGATTAATTTTAGAACCCTAGATTAAATCAAGAACGATTACACTAACCTCTTGATGTGCAGCGTGTGCGCCTTTGAGATTCGTCTTGAGGACACGGATGTTGTCCCTCTAGCTTGTCCACACCAAGAACACCTATGGCAGCCCTTGAACAGCTTCTAAAGCCTTTTCTATTAATTAGAAATTCAAGTTCTGCCTTTTAAGAGATTAGAGATGTAAACAGGACACTAGAAACAATTTCTAGTGTTCTTAATTCAAGAGATTGATGGCTAATCTCTTTGAATTGATGAGAGATGAAGAGAAATAGCTGGAGAGGCTCAAAGTGGCGTGACATATGAGAGGAGAGGCTGCTGGTTGTGTTTTCTTTTCATAACCCCACTTAAATAGCTAGGTTAACACATTAAACCCTAGCCACATGTCACCTTTTGATTAGCTCTAGGTTTAAGTGACCCAATCACATTGTGCCAAGTGTCAAACCTATATTTAATCTTGATTTTAATCATCTTACATGATTAAAATTATTTGGCAAGCTTATGTGTTATGCCATGTGTCACCATCTCATGGTGCCACGTGTCACACTGCAAAATGACCAAAATGCGCCTGTGTCTTAATTTTGAGTTCTTAACCCAAAATAATTATTTTCTTCTTCTAATTAATTTATATCAAATATAAATTAATTAATTAATCTCTATTAATTAATTTCTCATCAATTAAATTCATATTTAAACACTTTAAATATAAATTTAATTTATACTACACATCCAATAATCTAGATTTGGTTTCAAGTCATGCTAGGGACTTTGCAATTTTATTGCAAACCAAATCTATTTAATTAATCAATTAAACTCTTTAATTAATTAATTAAATCATATTTAAATAGGTGATAACTTGTGTATGTGTGTGACTTACTAGGCTCATCACTAATTGGCCAAGAGACATGATATCACCTCTTAATAACCTCCGACCTCTGTCTTACCATAAATGATTTCTCTAAATCATTTTATGAACCACAGAGACCATGGTTAACACCTAGCATAGCATGCCATGGCCACCCAATGCGTAATAAGGTTTACCTTAAATGAACCTATAATCATATGTTACCATGCACTAGAATCTCTCATTACAAAATCCCAACTCAAGCCGAGTCATGGTTTATGTCAAACTCCATTTGCTATGAATATTATGTTCTCTTTTAATTCCAGTTCTTGATTAAAAGATTTTTCTCATCGAAACTCTTTTACGAATAAATCTATCTGTCTGGCCAGAACTTGAAACATCAAGAACAATTAAATGAACATAGGATTTTATCTCTATTTACTTAGAGGCAGATTCCATCTTGATCAACACCTACCTCCATATATAACTAGTAGGAGCCAACACATGCCCATATACCCATACATAGTACAAGTATGAAAGCGATATCAAACTCAAACTACCTATATACAAGATAACTGTGCTATCTCAGGTCTAAAGATTATATGCACTGATATGATTTATGACAAAACATTGACAAGAGTAAACTCCATGTGCTTGTCATAAGTGTCACTGGTTCGGCCTACTTATCATTTATAAGTGCCTATCATGTTTGTTATATGGCATGAGACTCACCATTCCATCTTATTTATATCTCATATAAATAACTTGGGAACAAACATGAATACAATCTTTCTGGATAAGTCATGTCCTTATTATGAAGTATCCTCGATTGTGAACCTATTTATGATACTTCGTGCTAGAAATATTGTCACTCATATTCTTAACAACTTAAGAATAATATTTCTAACAAAATATCAATGGACCTTTTCTATTACACATAAATATATTATGTAAACGGAAAAGTGGAAATGCCTTTATTAATAAAAATATGTACAAGATACATACTAAATGATATGCTCTAGGGCATATTACTAACAGAATGCACCTTAGCTGGTTTACTCAACATGCTGGTTATTGCCCAAAAGAATTTGCTAGGCAATAAAGGAAAAGAGGTAGCTTTGGTTGCATCTTCTTCTGCTGGAAACTCCAAAAAGAAGAAGGGCAATAAGAAAAAGAAACCTCAGATTCCTGGTCCTTCCAAGAAAATAGCTAAACAGAAAAGGAAGACTAAAGCTGATGGAGGCAAAGGAAAGTGTTTCCACTGCCAAAAGGATGGGCACTGGAAAAAGAACTGCCCAAAGTATCTTGCTTCTCTGAAGGACAAGAAGGATACACCTTCGAAAGGTATGTCCATATCTTGTTATTTAGATTATGATGATACTCATAGTTCATCTACAGCTTGGGTTTTAGATACTGGTGCCAGTTCTCACATTTCTAATGATATGTAGGAACTAGGAAATAGTAGCAGCTTGCGTTCTCAAGATATTAGAGTCCGGATTGGCAATGGCTCAACTGTTGAAGCTTTAGCCATAGGATCTAAATCTTTTTACATGTTTGGACATGTTTTGTGTTTGGATAATATTTTATATGTACCTGATGCTTTTAAGAACATCATTTCTATATCTAGTTTGACTAGAAATGGCTATGAATTTCAGTTCACAGATGATGTTTGCAATATTTATTTTGGAAATAAATATGTTGGTCCGGGTTATATGAATGATGGTCTTTATTATTTGGATAATAATGACAAACACAAATTGAATGTAAGTGATCTAAAAGAATGTAATGCCATGGTGAAAACCAACTCAAGTTCAAAATATATTTGACACTTAAGGTTATGTCATGTTGCAGAAGATAGGATTGCAAAACTGGAGAAAATGGGGATTCTATCCACATTGGGCTCTGAGCCTACTCCAACTTGTGAATCTTGCCTTCAGGGCAAAATGACTAGATCACCCTTTGTTGGACAAGGCCAAAGAGCTGAAAATATTTTAGAGCTAATACATAGTGATGTATGTGGTCCATTTAAAGAAATGGCTAGAGGGGGATTTCATTATTTTATTACCTTTACTATGATAAATCAAGATTTGGGTATTTGTATTTAATGAAATACAAACATGAATCCTTTGAAAAGTTTAAAGAATTTAAATCTGAAGTAGAAAATCAAACAGGAAAGAGTATTAAAGCTCTTCGATCAGATCGTGGAGGTGAATATTTGAGTACTGAATTTGATGAATACTTGAGAGAGCATGGCATTGTTTCTCAGCTGACTCCTCCAGGAACGCCACAGCTGAATGGTGTATCTGAAAGGAGAAATCTTACCCTAGTGGATATGGTACATAGTGTGATGAGCTATACTGATATGCCAATCTTCTTTTGGGGATTTGCATTAGAATCAGCTTTGTATATTCTGAATAGGATTCCATCAAAATCAGTTTCTTCCACACCTTATGAGATATGGCATGGAAGAAAACCAAGTCTTAAGCATGTTAAGTTTTGGGGTTGTCCGACTTATATCAAAAGGAACACCGATAAATTGGAGACCGGATCGGAAAAGGTCGATTTGTTGGATATCCAAAAGATAGTTTTGGATATTATTTTTATTTGCCTATTTCACAAAAGGTTGTGATAAGTAGAGATGCCACATTTCTTGAACAACAGTTTGTTCAAGAAGGAGGCAAAGGAAGGCAAATAGAGTTAGAATTGAAGAATTCTGACCAACCAACAGATCAGATGGATATAGATCTATCTAGTCAACCTATACCCATTGATGAAACATCTACAGCTGTTCCTCGTAGAACAACCACAGTATCTCACCCACCAATGAGATATGGTTTTCTTCATAAAGAAGAACAAGAGTTGTCTACTCATGAAGAAGTAGATCATGGAGATGATCCACTTACTTATGAAGAAGCTATATCAGATCAAAATGGATTGATGCTATGAAATCCGAGATTGATTCTATGTATAAGAATCAAGTTTGGGATCTTGTTGACCCACCTGAAGGTATTGTATCTATAGGGAACAAATGGGTTTTCAAGAAGAAAATTAGTTTTGATGGAAAGGTAGAGACCTATAAGGCAAGGCTAGTAGCGAAAGGGTTTCACCAAAGGCAAGGAATCGACTATGAGGAGACTTTTTCGCCTGTTGCCATGCTTAAATCAATTAGGATTTTATTAGCAATAGCTGCATACTATGATTATGAGATTTGGCAGATGGATGTCAAAACAGCTTTTCTCAATGGATACATTGAAGAAAACATTTTCATGGAACAACCTAGGGGTTTTGAATCCCAAGATGGTTCCAAGGTATGCAAGCTAAAGCGATCCATTTATGGGTTGAAACAAGCTTTGAGGAGTTGGAACATCCGTTTTGATGAAGCCATTAAATCCTTTGGTTTTATCAAAAATGAGGATGAGCCATGTGTATATAAGAAGGTTAGTGATAGTGCTATCACTTTCCTTGTCTTATATGTGGAAGACATACTGTTGATGGGTAATGACACAGGTGTGTTGATGACTATAAAGGTATGGTTGTAAAATACATTCTCCATGAAAGACTTAGGGGAGGCAACCTATATTCTTGGGATTCGCATATATAGAGATAGAGCGAAAAGAATAATTGGTTTATCCCAAAGTCTATACTTGGAAAAGGTGTTAAAGAGGTTTAACATGCTTGATTCCAAGAGAGGATTGTTACCAGTGAGACATAATATCCACCTTTCTAAAGAGATGTCTCCAAAGACACCTGAAGAAAGAGATAAGATGGCCAGGATTCCATATGCTTTGGCTATTGGAAGATGCTGTTAGTTTGACTAGTAGGTATCAATCCAATCCAGGTTTGGAACATTGGATAACTATCAAGAATATCGTTAAGTACTTGAGAAGAACTAAGGATTTATTCTTGATTTATGGAGGTGGAGACTTGCAATTGGATGGTTATACTTATTCTGATTTCCAATCAGATATCAATGATAGAAAGTCTACCTCTGGATATGTGTTCATTTGTAATGGAGGTGCAGTCAGTTGGAAGAGTTCCAAACAGAGCATGACTGCAGATTCCACTACAGAGGCTGAGTATATTCTGCATCGATCTCGCAAAGGAAGCTGTTTGGATAAAGAAGTTCGTGATAGAACTTACAGTAGTTCCTTCCATTGAGTCAGCAGTTCCACTACACTGTGACAATAATGGAGCAGTCATACAGGCTAAGGAACAAAGGTCTCACCAGAAATCCAAACACATAGAAAGGCGCTACCACATTATCAGAGAAATAGTTGGGCGAGGCGATGTAGCCATGCAGAAAATAACATCAGCTGAAAATCCAGTTGATCCATCCACTAAGCCTATGTCACAGACTCAGTTAGATCGACATCTTGAGAAGATAGGTCTAAGATATTGTAATGAATGGCTCTAGTGCTAGTAGGAGATTGTTAGTAGTATGCCCTATAGCATATCATTTAGTATGTATCTTGTACATATTTTTATTAATAAAAGGCATTTCCACTTTTCCATTTACATAATATATTTATGTGTAATAGAAAAGGTCCATTGATATTTTGTTAGAAATATTATTCTTAAGTTGTTAAGAATATGAGTGACAATATTTCTAGCACAAAGTATCATAAATAGGTTCACAATAGAGGATACTTCATAATAAGGACATGACTTATACAGAAAGATTGTATTCATGTTTCTTACCAAGTTATTTATATGAGATATAAATAAGATGGAATGGTGAGTCTCATGCCATATGACAAACATGATAAGCACTTATAAATGATAAGTAGGCCGAATCAGTGACACTTATGACAAGCACATGGAGTTTACTCTTGTCAATGTTTTGTCATAAATCATATCAGTGCATATAATCTTTAGACCTGAGATAGCACAGTTATCTTGTATATAGGTAGTTTGAGTTTGATACTGCTTTCATACTTGTACTATGTATGGATATATGGGCATGTGTTGGCTCCTACTAGTTATATATGGAGGTAGGTGTTGATCAAGATGAAATCTGTTCCTCTAAGTAAATAGAGATAAAATCCTATGTTCATTTAATTGTTCTTGATGTTTCAAGTTCCTGGCCAAGACAGATAGATTTATTCAGAAAAGAGTTTCTGATGAGAAAATCTTTTTAATCAAGAACTGGAATTAAAAGAGAACATAATATTCATAGCAAATGGAGTTTGACATAAACCATGCCTCCAGCTTGAGTTGGGATTTTGTAACAGAGAGATTCTAGTGCATGGTAACATATGATTATAGGTTCATTTAAGGTAAACCTTATTACTAATTGGGTGGCCATGGCATGCTATGCTAGGTGTTAACCATGGTCTATGAGGTTCATAAAATGATTTAGAGAAATCATTTATGGTAAGAAAGAGTTCTAATGATATTAAGAGTTGATATCATGTCTCATTGCCAATTAGTGATGAGCCTAGTAAGTCACACACATACACAAGTTATCACCTATTTAAATATGATTTAATTAATTAATTAAAGAGTTTAATTGATTAATTAAATAGGTTTGGTTTGCAATTAAATTGCAAAGTCCCTAGCATGACTTGAAACCAAATCTAGATTATTGGATGTGACACCCCTTACCCGTGTACAATATACCCGAGTAAGTAATGCCACACGGTGTACCGGCACATTCTAATATACCTTAATTAATTTATATCATGCTTGTGAATATAATTTATGAAATATAATTTATTTTAGCCATATATCAAAAGTATTATTTATTTGAGGTTCCGAAAATTTTAAAGAAAATCCGGCGGAGTACCGGCTAAAAATGGAGAAAACAATTCTTTGGAACCTGTTAAAAACACTTCCAAATAATTTTCCAAATAATCCCAACTTCAATTCATCAACAAAGTCTCAACAACATTTTTTTCAATTTCAGTTCTCAATCATCAGTTCTTAGGGTTCTCATATATAAACAACAATTAAATACTCAAATTACTTCCATACATAACAATAAATCTTCATTATTTACATGAACCTCAAAATACATTACACAAGTTTAATTACATATGAGAAAATCAAAATTTAATACAGAATGCCAAAATGACACCTAGTGTCCTACCAATGCACTGCAGAAGTTGAGGTGACACGGACACTGTGCAGAACTGCAGGATGGACTCACCCAGTCTGCGGTCTACTGGGCTCACGATCTGTATCTCTAGTACTTACGCGTGGCAAAAGCAACGCGCTAAGCAATAATGCTTAGTGGTGCAATAATAAAATAAAGGAAATAGCAAGAAATAAATATGTAATGAATGTATATGTTATATTTGTTTGGTATTTGTATATCATTTACTTTGTCCACTTTTATTCATTTGGTTGCCCCAAGTAACCTACACTAGACGACTGGACTGGATAAACGGGTAAACTGGCACTGGGTATCAAGTACCTCGGGCCGTCACACCATCGGTCACATATGCATCTCCCGGTGTGCAACAGAACAGCTAACAAGCTGTAAATATATCAGGCACAAGGCCAAAGCTCAATACAAGGTCAGAATGGCTAAAAGCCATAAAATCACAGAATGGCATATTGCCATGTGCAGTACTGCTAACTGAACCCTATTGGCATGCCAAACTATCCAAACCAATCTTGTTAGGTATACTAGGGCATTTGAAACTTTTAAATTCTTCAATTTGTGAATTTCATGTTTTGGTGTTACTATTCACCTCATTGGTCAACAAAAATGTTGACTTTTGGATAGAAAATATGTACATTGACTTTGGCACTCCCAACATACCACATTTTGTATTTAAAACTTGTTGGCATTAAGCGTTAATACCATTTCTAAGCATTAAACCAAAGGAGCAGATTTTTTAGATTTTGTACCATAAATTTACTGTTCTATTAGGAACTGTTACAGTGGAAATTTGAGGAATTGGTAAACATAAAAGTTGTTCCTTATTTTGTCTAGTTGAATTTCCTTTTTTGAATCACTCCATTTGGAGTTTTGTAGCTCCAGATATGGTCCAAAAACCACAGCTGGCCGGATTTCCATTCTGCAGAAATTACCATATCTCCAGTAACATGAACAGTGACTGTGACTGCATATTTGAATAGGTTCTTGCCATAATTTGGGGTAGGTTTCTTCATGAAATTTGTTTGTCTATGTCTTAAATTGTTGCTGTAAAAATTTCAGGTCAATTGACCAAATCTACAGTGAGTTATGGCCATTTGGTCATTTCTGCAGGTGCTGTTGTAGGGGATCCGAATTGGGGCCAACTTTTGGTCCTCTTACTTTGGTCTTTTGGGCATGGTTTCTTCAGCAAAAATGTGCCATTATAAGCCTAGTTTCATGTCCAATTGGCCAAACACCAATTGGACCTACACAGCCAAAGTTATGGCTGTCTAAGTGGACTGAAATTTTAGTCACCCTGCTGCACTTATAAGGCAGCCTACTCATTCCCTTTGCCATGCTACATTTCAGTCCAAATTATGGTCAACTTACCCAAAATGGTCACTAATTGACCCTTATAATGTTCTTTCACAATTTCATAAGCTAAATCCAAGTTTCACACCTCAAAACCCTAATTTCCATTATAAATTTTCACAACTACCTGAATTAATCACTTTCATTCCTTACATATATATATATATATATATATTTTAAACATACTCTCTAGTTCACTCTAAGTCCATCAAGACACTCGATCATGTTCCTTCTTTAGGGCTACCAAAAATCATGGTGGACATACACATAACTTTTATTCATTTAAGTTACAAATTCATACTTGTTTCAAGTCTCTAGCATGGGATTAAAGAGTTTTAAGTATATATGTGCACTAACCTCTTGTAGGGCAGAATTTTCCCAAGTTAATCTTCACTTTCTTTCCCTTTCTAGGCTGCCAAACACTTCCCAAGAGGTAGAGACAAGTTTTTAGTGAAGGGACTTAGGGTTTTGGGGTGAGGAAAGCATGGAAATTGAAGCTTTAGAAAGTTTGTTAATGGAGGAGTGAGGGAGGAGGTGAAAAACGTTTTTGAAGGAGAAGAAGGGCTGCTGTTTGCTTTTTAATTCTTTGGTCTCTTTTGACTCTTTTTATTAGTTAATTTGATGGTTACTTAATTGTGATTGGTGGACAATTTTAAATGACCTTATAATATGTCATAATTGGCATTTTATTGTATTTTCTTTTCTCTTCTTCTCTACTCACTTTCAATTAATTTTTTATCAATATTAATTCATATTTTATGTCATAATAATTATTTACTTAACTGGACAAGTCGGTCAAAAATCACCTCTGAAGGCGAAATGTCCAAAATGCCCTCCGTTTGGCTTAACGGGTCAAAATTGTCTGTACCGATTGAAAAATTTTTCTAGGTATTTTCTTGGCATTCTAATGCCATGGGAACCTCAATGACCCTTCTCTGGAGTCCCAAAAATTATTTTATGAATTTTTCCCTGGGTCTAGGGCTCCTCATTGTGAGAACCGCAACTTCCCTCTGGGTTACCCCTCGCTAGGGCACCGGCTCGTTTAACTTGGTTGTATTTTATTTCTAAAATTTTTACTAAATTTTTCTTATTAATATTTGAGTTAATTATGGTTCCTGACTTTAGTTTAAATATTTTTCCGGAAGTTCTAGCTGTCCGGACCAACATCGGTCACTGGAACAGTAGAATGTACAGAATTGCTACCGGGAGGGTGTTACAACTCTTCCCCTCTAATTTAAATTTCGTCCTCAAAATTTACCTGATGCAAACAGTTGAGGGAACTGTTGCCTCATCATCTCTTCACTTTCCTAAGTTGCCTCCTCGGTGTTGTGGTGCCTCCAAAGCACTTTCACCAGTGGAATCTGCTTATTCCTCAATTCTTTTACTTCCCGAGCTAGGATCCGTAGGGGTTCTTCTTCATATGTTAAATCCTGTTGTATTTCAATTTCTTCCCTGGAGATGACATGTGAAGGATCTGAGTGGTATCTTCTGAGCATGGATACGTGGAACACATTGTGGATCTTGTCCAGCTCTGGTGGTAAAGCTAGCCTATAGGCCATTGGACCCACACGTTCAATGACTTCATATGGGCCAATGAACCTAGGGCTTAACTTACCTTTTCTTCCAAACCTCAATACCTTTTTCCACGGTGACACCTTGAGGAACACTTTGTCGCCAACCACATATTCTATTTCTTTTCTCTTCAGGTCGGCATAAGATTTACATGCATGCGAGGCAACCTTCAGATTAGCTTTGATTAGTTTCACTTTCTCCTCAGTCCGTTTCACCAGGTTTGGCCCTACCAGCTTATCTTCGCCCAATTCAGTCCAGCACACTGGAGTTCTACATTTCCTCCCATACAGTGCTTCATATGGGGCCATTTGGATGCTAGCTTGGTAGCTATTGTTGTATGCAAATTCTGCCAGTGGGAGGTATCTATCCCAGCTTCCCTCAAACTCAATGACACAACTCCTCAGCATATCATCAAGGACCTGACATATTTTTCATGTTATTGTTATCATTTCAGTTCAATATGTGTATTTATCTAATTGGTTTCAATTGTTTACAGATTACTCCTTCAGATTGCCCATCCGTGCGAGGATGGAAAGGCATCTTTGAAATGGAGTTGTGTACCCAAGGACTCATGCAACTTCTTCCAAAATCTCGATGTAAACCTTGGGTCTCGATCGGATATGATGGAAAGTGGAATTCCATGCGATCTAACTATCTCAGCGATATACAATTACGCTAACTTCTCTAGTGAGTAGTCGGTCTAATCGGCGAGAAAGTGTCTTGACTTTGTCAATCTATCAACTATCACCCATCTTGCATCATGTTTCTTAGGGTGAGAGGTAGACCACTTACAAAATCCATGGTGACCGATCCCATTTCCATTCGGTATGCGTATAGGTGTAGCAAACTGATGGAACTTGATGTTCTGCCTTGACTTGGCGACATGTCAAGCATTTAGTCACGTAGTCGGCTATGTCCTTCTTCATACTGTGCCACCAATCTGAAGCTTGGATCATGATACATCTTTGTACTTCACGGTGCATAGCATATACCGGTGTGTGCCTCTTTTAGAATACTGGCCTTCAATTCCCCATTATCTGGTACACACAGTCTTCCTTTGTAGTACAGACACCCATCTGCTTTCACCTCATAGTCAGTTGCTTTTCCCTCTGAGATTCTGCTCATAATAACCATTAACTTTTCATCTGCCTTTTGCCCATCAAAAATTTGCTATAGTAGATTTGGCCTCACTTGCAACTCAGCCAAAATAGCTCCATCTTGAATCAAAGATAGACGGACATTCAATGATCTCAAAGCTGTGATGGACTTTCTGCTCAAAGCATCAGTAACTACATTTGCCTTCCCAGGATGGTAGTCAATCACACAATCATAATCCTTCAGGAACTCAATCCATCGCCTCTGTCTAAGGTTGAGCTCCCTCTGAGTTGGCAAATATTTCAGGCTTTTGTGGTCTGTGTAAATGTAGCACTTTTCACCATACAAGTAATGCCTCCATATCTTTAGTGCAAAGATAATTGCTGCAAGCTCTAGATCATGGGTAGGGTAATTCTGTTCATGTGGCCTTAGCTGCCTGGAAGCATAAGCGACCACCTTTCCCTCTTGCATCAATACACACCCTAGCCCATTATGTGAGGCATCACTGTAGACCACAAAGTCTTTTCCTGACACTGGCTGTGTTAACACTGGTGCCTCTGTCAACATAGCCTTCAACTTCTCAAAACTGGTCTGACACTTGTCATTCCAGTCAAATCTAACATTTTTGTGTAACAACTTGGTCATTGGAGCAGCTATTAAAGAAAATCCCTTCACAAATCTCCTGTAATACCCAGCTAGCCCTAAGAAGCTTCTGACCTCAGTTGTATTCCTGGGAGGCTTCCATTCCATCACTGCTTCTATTTTCTTGGGATCCACCCTAATCCCATCAGCTGACACTATATGTCCAAGGAATGCAATCTCATTCAGCCAAAAGTCACACTTGGACAACTTAGCATACAGCTTCTTTTCCTTCAGGGTTTGCAGAACAATCCTCAAATGCTCATCATGTTCTTCACTGGTCTTGGAATACACCAAAATATCGTCAATAAAGACCACTACGAACCGATCTAAGTATGGATGGAAGATACGGTTCATAAGGTCCATAAATGCTGCTGGTGCATTTGTTAGGCCAAAGGGCATCACCAGAAATTCATAATGTCCATACCGGGTCCTGAATGCAGTCTTGGGCACATCTACATCCTTCACCCTCAACTGATGATACCCTGATCTGAGATCGATCTTAGAAAATACTCCTGCTCCCTTCAACTGATCAAATAAATCATCAATTCTAGGCAACGGATATTTGTTCTTCACTGTCACTTTATTCAACTGCCGGTAATCAATGCAAAGCCTCAAAGTCCCATCCTTCTTTTTCACAAATAGCACTGGCGCTCCCCATGGTGACACACTGGGGCGTATGAACCCCTTATCAAGCAACTCTTGCAACTGAGTTTTCAACTCCCTTAATTCAGTGGGTGCCATCCTATAAGGAGCAATAGAAATGGGTGCTGTACCCGGCAGTGTCTCAATAGCAAATTCAACTTCCCTTTCTGGTGGCAAACCAGGCAACTCTTCGGGAAATACCTCTGGGAAATCTCTTACTGTGGGTATGTCACCCAGGTTTGGCTTAGCCTGCCTAGTATCCACCACATGTGCTAGGTAGGCTTCACAGCCTTTTCTCATCATTCTTCTTGCAACGGTGGCTGAGATGACATTGGACAAGAAATCTGTCCTTTCCCCCACAACTGTGATCTCATTACCCTCTGAAGTTTTTAGAGAAATTCTCTTCAATTTGCAATCAACTATTGCCTGATGACGTGACAACCAGTCCATTCCCAAAATCACGTCAAACTCGTGGAAGGGTAACTCAATCAGGTCGGCCAAGAATTCATACCCCTGAATCCTTAACGGGCAACCCTTGTATACTTTGTTCACCACTACACTGTGGCCCAATGGATTAGTGACCAGAATGTCTTGGTCACTCTCCCCTACCAGTATCCCCCTTTCTACGGGTAGGTTGATGCAGATGTATGAGTGAGTGGATCCTGGATCCACCAATGCATGCACAGGAGTATTGTAGAGGGAGAACGCACTCGATGACGCCCGGGCATCTTGCTCCTCCCGAGCTCTCGGGGCATATTTTCCGCGGTGGTCCGTTATCCGGCCTCTCTGGCTCGATCTGAGCCTCGCGATGGTCCTACAGCCTGAGACTTGCCAGATTTTCTACCCCTTTGTGGTACAGGAGCAGGTCTGTCTGCTTGTGTTGGAGCAGCTGTAATAGTTCTACATGGGCAGTTCCTCAGCTGATGCTCTGTCGACCCATATCTTAAGCAAGCACCAGTTACTCTCCAACACTCCCCCTTGTGCCATTTCAGACAGTGTGGACATGCAGAAGATGTTGGGGCTGGTCCCCTGAACCCCATCCCTGGAGAGCTGCCCACTGATGGTGTGGACTGACCTCTCCTAGGGGTGAACTGTGGCCTGGGCCCCTGAGACTGACCCTGACCATGTGGCTGACCTAAACTCTGTGCAGGTGGACCTCTAAACTTCTTCCCAGGTGCAGGAGATGAGCTAGACTGACCCGGGCCCCTCTTCTGCTGTCTATCCCTTCTGGTCTGCTCACTGATTCTCACTTTTTCAACCCTTATTGCAGCTTCCACTAACTTGCTAAATTCTGTGATTCCCAAGGCAGTGAGCTGAATCTTTATGTTGTCATTTAGTCCCTCTTCAAATCTCTTACATCTTTCAGCTTCATTAGGGACTATCTCCCTTCCATAGCGGCTTAATCGGACGAATTCCTTCTCATACTCGCCACCGACACTGCCTCTCGCCTCAGTTAATAAACTCTCTTCTTCTCTCTTCCGGTATACAAGCCCACATATTTCTTCTTGAATTCTGAGAGAAAGAAGTCCCAAGTTATAGCTTCTGGCTGCACTTCACTGGATATCGTGTCCCACCATTCGTAGGCATCATCTTGCAACAAAGATATGGCAGCCTCTAGGTTTTGCTCTGGGGTGCAGTGGAGTTGTTTTAGAACTCTGCCCGTTCTGTTCAACCAATTCTCGATTGCAACAGAGTCATCTTCTCTCTTACCGAAAAAGTCCACTGCTCCAAACTTTCTTAGCCTTTCCAGGTGTGATTTCTGCTGTGGAGCTGGTGGTGGTGGTGGTGCTGGCATTACTCCAGCCATTTGTCTAAAGAAGTCGGCCATTTGTTGGAACATGGCCTGTGGAGGCTGAGCAGGCTCGGCTTGAGCTGGCGGAGCAGGTTCTCCCATGCCCCCGCCTCCATTGCCAGTGGAGCATGACTCTCCACTTCCTCCTCGACTGCTCTTTGAGATGAAGGGTCCATATCCTATTTAACAAAGACAAACAGATCTGCATTAGTGTCACCTCGACTCTTACAAATGCAATGCATGGTATGGACTCAATCTAGGCCCAGAAACGCCTAAACCGTGCTCTGATACCACTAAATGTGACACCCCTTACCCGTGTACAGTATACCCGAGTAAGTAATGCCACACGGTGTACCGGCACATTCTAATATACCTTAATTAATTTATATCATGCTTGTGAATATAATTTATGAAATATAATTTATTTTAGCCATATATCAAAAGTATTATTTATTTGAGGTTCCGAAAATTTTAAAGAAAATCCGGCTGTAACACCCTAAAGTTCGGTAGTGCGTTCTGCTGTTCCGGTGACCAGTGCTGTCCGGACAGCTAGGATGCCTAGAACTACACTTTGACACGAGGGAGGAGACATAAAATAATGAAATACAAGAAAAGAAAATACAAGAAAAACAAAGGAAAAATAATAGCAAAGAAATGTGATCAAGTTAAGCGGTAGAAACCTAGCGATGGGTGACACCAGGAAGTCACGGCGTGGACCGTTGACTAATACGGACTGCGGGAACCACGGAAAACATTTTTAGGACATAAATAGACCCTTATTGAAGTATAAATCTCATTAGAAAGATTAAAGAAAAATTAAATAATTAGTACAAAGAAAAGTGAGAAATCGAAAAACAGACAAAATATGGTGTTACCGAAAAATCGGGAATGCAACCCGAACAGGGGCATTATAGTCATTTGACATCCCGAAGTGTCTTTTGACCTAAATGTCCATTAAAAATAAATAGTATTACACTTAGAAAATAAAATGAAAAATTAAATTGGTGGTACCCAAAGTAAATAGCTAAAATAATGGGTTAAATGTGGATTAAGTGAAAGTTAACTTATAATATGTTTTAATTTTAGTTAGTGGACCACTATAGGATTAATTAAACATAAAGTATGGCAGGTGTAAGTCCACTAAATCCATCAGATAGTTCAACTTACAAAGCTAGCCGAATTGAAGGTGAGAGAAACCACCATTGATGTTTTGCATGCAAGCTTGATCCATCCTCCATTTTCAACTCTAATCTCTTAGTGTTCTTCATTAAACTTTCTCTACACATCACAAGGAAGATATTGATACCAATTTTGAGAAGTTTGGTGAAGGTTTAGCAAGTTACAATTAAAGGTAAGTTTGCATTTTTGAGAATTTCTTTGTTAAAGTTTATGTTCATGTTATGGGTGTTAGTTTGGTGAAGGAAAATTTTTAGTTTGAAGGGTTATTGTTGTTGTCATTTTGGACAGTCATGAGTCACGTTTTTGATGAGGTATTTGTGCATATAATTGATGAGAAATAATGTTAATCATGGTGATTGAGTAACTTAGTGAATTATTTCATGTTTATATGGTGAATTATGCACTTTGATGGAAATTGGTATATGGGACGGCAATGTGATGTTGAAGAATGGTTTGTGGCAGCTTGTGGACACTTGAGTAATGGTATATATTGAAGGAAGTGTGGGCAGAATATTGACCTAGAAAGATTGATGATATGTATGTAAATTAACATTGTAAAGTGTATGTAAAGTTTGTAATGTTTAGGTGTGTTTGTAATAGTACTTAAAGATTGTGATTGTGAATGATTATTGTTGTGTTGAAGGTGATTGGAATCTGCCCAAAATAATGCTAATGTAATGTAGAAAATGCTTTTGGTAATGTGCCAAAACAGTTTGGTAGGTAAGTAAACAAATGGCAAAGGTAAGTGTGTGTTTGAAGTTGGGGTGTGAAATGCATATTGAGGGCAGTGTATATTTTAGCCTATAACCTTGAATGTGTAACCTCAATTGGTATGAGACCAATTTGAGGTGAAACTAGGCACAAAATGTGCCAACTTTCATTGAGAAACCATGCCAAAATTCTGCTTGCAAGGTGACCTAAAAAAATGACCAATTCGGATTAGGTGCAATTAGGACCTGAAAAATGACCAATTGGGCAGCAGTGAGTGTTTAGGCCATAACTCACTCAAACCAGGTCCAATTGACCTGAAATTTTGACCAAGAATAGTTAAGACCCATACCTACAAGTCTTATGAAGACACCAAAACCAAGAAATGACCAGAAGCAAGTCAAAAAGCTTGCACAAGTTCGGGTCCAAAAACTGGCCGAACCAAAGTTGACCAAATTGACCAAAAAAAAAATGACCTAATTGGTACCATTTGACCAGCAATAGTATAATGACCATAACTTGGTCTACTTAACTCGGATTGACCTAAAATTTTTTCCCGCGTGCAATAAGACCTAGATCTACATGTTTGTAGTTTCGACCGAGACCCGAAAACCGAGGGAACTAGATCGTCCGGTTAGGTCAAACTAGTATCCCGGAATCCAGCAAGTTGCATTAAAATGCACTAAATAAGGAAACGAGTTTGGCAAAACGTACCAAACCTAAAACCCTATCAAATGTGACATATTAACGACACTAAAACCTAATTTACCTAAAACGCAATGAGGGTCGGTATATTAGGTGATTAAGTGAATAATTGAGTTCAGTGCATTATTTACCAAACACCATCGATAGAGACAGTTTAAATTAGTACTGAAACACTTCAAATTGTGTTTCTCAGTTACCAAAGACTCAGGAAAAGGGAAGGAAACACTGAGTCCAGATCAGGGAGACAGTCATCAGAGGTTTGTGCACAACTAGTTTTTAACTGATTTTGTTTGAATATTTCATATGATTAAATGACATACTTTTCTTATGTATTATGATTAACAAGCATTGGATTTAATTCCATGATTATTGAAAATTGTTATTGTATGTATGAATTTGGCTTTGTGAAATGGTATTTCCATAAGTATTAAGCATTGTTATGGATTAAGTAAATTATGTTTTGGAAAATTGTGATAGAATATGTTTTGAATTGTGATGGTAATATTCATGGAAAAAAATAAAAACTTTATTATTTGAATTGTGATGAGCATAAAAATTATTGGATATTGGAATTAACTTTGAATCGAATTATATTGTGATTTATGCTCGCTAAAAGGATTGTGATATTGTTTTATATCTCACTATAGATGCTTGACTAGGTTATTACCTGTCTCTCTCATTTGTTGAGAAGACAATGGAGTGAGTTGTGTTTTGATTACCATGGTACGTGCACAGGCTTAGATTCTCCTCTGATTTGAGGTTAGATCTAAGTTTATTTTATCGTTATGGCCCTTACGGAAGATTCATTATTGTGATGGTACTGTGCACGATGATTCGACCTCCCCGACCATAGGGAGTTAGAATCAGATTCGACCTCCCCGACCATAGGGAGTTAGAATCACATCGAATATGGCCCTTTCGGATTAGTCTTGCATAGTTAGTGAGATAAAGATTGATTTTTGAGATACAACATGGTTTTTGAGATGCATAATGACTTTTGAGATACAATATGATTTTTGAGATACAAAATGATTTTTAGATACAGAATGGCTTTTGAATGGTAAGGAATGGTGATTTCAATTATGGTTTGTGTGTAATTGATTTTGTTGGAATTACTTAAATGGATAGTCAAGATTTGATAAATTGAATTTTGTGCTCCAAGTTATTTATACAAATGATTTACATTATTGGCAATGAATATTTTGAGTTGTGAAATTTGATCAGTATTCAGATTCTCAAATTATTTACTGTAAAATTTGTCAATGTATATTGTACTATGTTTTAAATTATAGTTGTGCACCACTGAGTTCACCACTCAGCGATAGCTTTGTATCTTTGTCATGAGTGTGAGCATAGATGAGTTGATTAAGTTGCTTTGAGGATACATTCAGATCAGCTCCAGGTATATCATAGATATACCCATGTACATAGGTTTTGATGTAAGCATGTAATAATATGTATGTAAATTATTTGAGCAGTTGTATAGAAACTCTTGTAAAATATTTTGGTATGTAATTAAATGTAAATTATCGTGAATGTAAATCTGAGATTTCATTTACTTAAATAGTTTTGTATTATATTTCTTGTATCTCAGTCTTTGAAAAATCACTATGGATTTGAATTGAGAAATATGTTGTGTTGAGAAATATATTGGAGTTGAGATTTGCAAATACATATTGAAGTGCTTTTTACAGGTTTTCTGAAGAACTGTTTTATCCAAAATACAGATGGCACTCTGCCAAAATTTTTACAGAAACTCCAAATAAACCAACTGAGTTAGTTGTTTCACTTTAGTTCACCAAAGTTTTTAACACCTGTAAATAGTGCTCACCACTGTAAAAGAAGTAAGAAAAGTTTTGAAAATCCCTTGTAGTGTATTTAATGGGTTATCAGTAGACAGAGTTGGTAATTCATTAGGTATACTACGGGATCATGTTATGCCTTACAGAGGGGTAGGGTGTGACACCGGCGGAGTACCGGCTAAAAATGGAGAAAACAGTTCTTCGGAACCTGTTAAAAACACTTCCAAATAATTTTCCAAACAATCCCAACTTCAATTCATCAACAAAGTCTCAACAACATTTTTTTCAATTTCAGTTCTCAATCATCAGTTCTCAGGGTTCTCATATATAAACAACAATTAAATACTCAAATTACTTCCATACATAACCATAAATCTTCATTATTTACATGAACCTCAAAATACATTACACAAGTTTAATTACATATGAGAAAATCAAAATTTAATACAGAATGCCAAAATGACACCTAGTGTCCTACCAATGCACTGCAGAAGTTGAGGTGACACGGACACTGTGCAGAACTGCAGGATGGACTCACCCAGTCTGCGGTCTACTGGGCTCACGATCTGTATCTCTGAAATGCGTCGCAGCGTGGCAAAAGCAACGCGCTAAGCAATAATGCTTAGTGGTGCAATAATAAAATAAAGGAAATAGCAAGAAATAAATATGTAATGAATGTATATGTTATATTTGTTTGGTATTTGTATATCATTTACTTTGTCCACTTTTATTCATTTGGTTGCCCCAAGTAACCTACACTAGACGACTGGACTGGATAAACGGGTAAACTAGCATTGGGTATCAAGTACCTCGGGCCGTCACACCATTGGTCACATATGCATCTCCCGGTGTGCAACAGAACAGCTAACAAGCTGTAAATATATCAGGCACAAGGCCAAAGCTCAATACAAGGTCAGAATGGCTAAAAGCCATAAAATCACAGAATGGCATATTGCCATGTGCAGTACTGCTAACTGAACCCTATTGGCATGCCAAACTATCCAAACTATCCAAACCAATCTTGTTAGGTATACTAGGGCATTTGAAACTTTTAAATTCTTCAATTTGTGAATTTCATGTTTTGGTGTTACTATTCACCTCATTGGTCAACAAAAATGTTGACTTTTGGATAGAAAATATGTACATTGACTTTGGCACTCCCAACATACCACATTTTGTATTTAAAACTTGTTGGCATTAAGCGTTAATACCATTTCTAAGCATTAAACCAAAGGAGCAGATTTTTCAGATTTTGTATCATAAATTTACTGTTCCATTAGGAACTGTTACAGTGGAAATTTGAGGAATTGGTAAACATAAAAGTTGTTCCTTATTTTGTCTAGTTGAATTTCCTTTTTTGAATCACTCCATTTGGAGTTTTGTAGCTCCAGATATGGTCCAAAAACCACAGCTGGCCGGATTTCCATTATGCAGAAATTACCATATCTATAGTAACATGAACAGTGACTGTGACTACATATTTGAATAGGTTCTGGCCATAATTTGGGGTAGGTTTCTTCATGAAAGTTGTTTTTCTATGTCTTAACTTGTTGCTGTAAAAATTTCAGGTTAATTAAACAAATCTACAGTGAGTTATGGCCAAATGAACAGTTACTGTTCATTTGGTCATTTCTGCAGGTGCTGTTGCGGGGGATCCGAATTGGGGCCAACTTTTGGTCCTCTTGCTTTGGTCTTTTGGGCATGGTTTCTTCAGCAAAAATGTGCCATTATAAGCCTAGTTTCATGTCCAATTGGCCAAACACCAATTGGACCTACACAGCCAAAGTTATGGCTGTCTAAGTGGACTGAAATTTCAGTCACCCTGCTGCACTTACAAGGCAGCCTACTCATTCCCTTTGCCATGCTACATTTCAGTCCAAATTATGGTCAACTTACGTAAAATGGTCACTAATTGACCCTTATAATGTTCTTTCACAATTTCATAAGCTAAATCCAAGTTTCACACCTCAAAACCCTAATTTCCATTATAAATTTTCACAACTACCTTAATTAATCACTTTCATTCATTACATATATATATATATATATATATATATATATATATATATATATATATATATATATATTTTAAACATACTCTCTAGTTCACTCTAAGTCCATCAAGACACTCAATCATTTTCCTTCTTTAGGGCTGCCAAAAATCATGGTGGACATACACATAACTTTTATTCATTTAAGTTACAAATTCATACTTGTTTCAAGTCTCTAGCATGGGATTAAAGAGTTTTAAGTATATATGTGCACTAACCTCTTGTAGGGCAGAATTTTCCCAAGTTAATCTTCACTTTCTTTCCCTTTCTAGGCTGCCAAACACTTCCCAAGAGGTAGAGACAAGTTTTTAGTGAAGGGACTTAGGGTTTTGGGGTGAGGAAAGCATGGAAATTGAAGCTTTAGAAAGTTTGTTAATGGAGGAGTGAGGGAGGAGGTGAAAAACGTTTTTGAAGGAGAAGAAGGGCTGCTGTTTGCTTTTTAATTCTTTGGTCTCTTTTGACTCTTTTTATTAGTTAATTTGATGGTTACTTAATTGTGATTGGTGGACAATTTTAAATGACCTCATAATATGTCATAATTGGCATTTTATTGTATTTTCTTTTCTCTTCTTCTCTACTCACTTTCAATTAATTTTTTATCAATATTAATTCATATTTTATGTCATAATAATTATTTACTTAACTGGACAATTCGGCCAAAAATCACCTCTGAAGGCGAAATGACCAAAATGCCCTCCGTTTGGCTTAATGGGTCAAAATTGTCTGTACCGATTGAAAAATTTTTCTAGGTATTTTCTTGGAATTCTAATGCCATGGGAACCTCAATGACCCTTCTCTGGAGTCCCAAAAATTATTTTATGACTTTTTCCCCTGGTCTAGGGCTCCTCGTTGCGAGAACCGCAACTTCCCTCTGGGTTACCCCTCGCTAGGGCACCGGCTCGTTTAACTTGGTTGTATTTTATTTCTAAAATTTTTACTAAATTTTTCTTATTAATATTTGAGTTAATTATGGTTCCTGACTTTAGTTTAAATATTTTTCCGGACGTTCTAGCTGTCCGGACCGACACTGGTCACCGGAACAGTAGAATGTACGGAGTTGCCATAGGGAGGGTGTTACATTACACATAAGCTTGCCAAATGTTTTTTAATCATGTAAGATGATTAAAATCAAGATTAGATATAGGTTTGACACTTGGCACAATGTGATTGGATCACTTAAACCTAGAGCTAATCAAAGGGTCACATGTGGCAAGGGTTTAATGTGTTAACCTAGCTATTTAAGTGTGGTTATGAAAAAAAAATAACCAGCAGCCACTCCTCTCCTTTTTCACCCCACTTTGAGGCTTTTTATATATTCTTCTTCATCTCTCATCAATTCAAAGAGATAAGCCATCAATCTCTTGAATTAAGAACGCTAGAAATTGTTTATAGTGTCCTGTTTACATCTCTAATCTCTTAAAAGGTAGAACTTGAATTTCTAATTAATAGAAAAGGCTTTAGAAGCTGTTCAAGGGCTGCCATAGGTGTTCTTGGTGTGGACAAGCTAGAGGGACAACATCTGGTGTCCTGAAGACGAATCTCAAAGGAGCAGACACGCTGCAGCGCATCAAGAGGTTCGTGTAATCGTTCTTGATTTAATCTAGGGTTCTAAAATTAATCTGATTAATTTTAAAATCTTAAATGGTAAATACAGATCCAAAAACATATTAAAAGAGTTTTAATATATTGTTTATCATTGAAATCAAATAGATAAAAATAAATCTTACATAATGCATGTGACACTAGGTGAAAATTTTTTAATTCAATGGTATAAACTTGTGTTTTTCACGCTTCCGTTCCTTCACTTCTAAACTTTTTATGCGCTCTTTCAGTTGCTAGCTCTCAGTAGTCAAATTTCAAAGCGGACTACCTAATTCGGTATCAACTTCTTCCAAACAGACTTCTTGGTGAGATATATTTTCCCCGGACCTTATCAGTTTGGAGATTCGATACTCCTTGTCCCTCCTATTTCTCCATAGGGAATATTCCACTATTGTGCTCGGCCCTTTAGGTGACTGTTCCATCAATATCACCTTTTCCCACGATTTGCACAAAGCTTTCAATTTGTCTTTTCTACCGGGTTCATGATAGAAATGAGTTTGATGGAATCCTTCAATATTGGGAATGAATTGAGTCGAGCCGAATTGCCTCATTACTATGGCTGGGATATAACTTGTGCATCCAGTTAGCCTTACCAATGGTACAAAATGATGACCTCCTGTACTAATCAAGATGGGTTGGCCCGTAGTCCACAACTTCCTCCAACAGTAATTGTGACTACTAAAATTCAAAATCTGCTCTTGCCATTATCGTTCATCCTTTTGACTTATTACTAGTTTTACCATCTTTTCAAAAATGGGTTGATCAGAGTACCAGGTTAGACCCTTATTTTTTAATGGACAGATATGACTGAGGATCCAAAGAAACAGCAGCTGGATGCAACACTAAATGACTCCCTTACCCTATTGTCGGCAATATGTCAAAGTCAAGAAGGTCTCGATGAGAATAGCAGGTATTGGATTGACATTCTATTTTTCCACTGCCCAAAATAATTCAGTGACATTATGAGTTATAATTCCTAGAGGTCCGAGGAATAAGACCAGTCCATAAATCCCCAGAGCTAGAACTGACAAAGCCTTATACCATTTCTTACCCTGAATATGCTGGTCCAAATGCTTCTTAATGTAAATCCAAGGCCACCCATGCGAGTTTCCCTTAACGGTTTCTTTTACTTTTGCTTCCTCTGCTGGGACTCCTATTATGTGCGTGAACCATTTTCATATCTGTCTATGATCAAGGTGGAGATAAATATGATTCTAGGCTACATAAGGGATCTGAAGGAGCAGAAGCATGGAAAACATAAGTTTATATCATTAAAATTCAAAATTTTTCTTCTAGGATCACATGCATCATGCAAGATTTATTTTTATCTATTTGATTTCAATGATAAACAGCATATTAAAAATCTTTTAATATATTTTTGGATCTACATTTATCATTTAAGATTTTAGAATTAATAGATTAATTCATTAGAACTCTAGATTAGATCAAGAACAAGTGCCCTAACCTATTTGATGCACTGCAGTGTGTTTGGCACCTTTGGGATGTGTCTAGGACACCAGATGTTGTCCCTCTAGCTTGTCCACACCAAGATCACCAATGACAGCCCCTTGAACAGCTTCTAAAGCTTTTCCAATCAATTAGAAAATCAGGTTTTGCCTTTTGAGAGATTATAGATGTAAACAAGACACTAGAAACGATTTCTAGTATTTTTAATTCAATAGATTGTTAGGAAATCTCTTTGAATTGATGAGAGATGAAGAAGATGAAAGGGAAAGGTGTTTTGGGGCGATACCAATGAAACAAATAGCAGCTATGTTTTTTTTTTTTTTTTCATCCTTTCCCTTATATAGCTAGGTCACCACTTAAAACCCTTGCCACATATCACCTTTTGATTGGCTTTAGGTTTAATTGACCCAATCACTTTGTGCCAAGTGTTAAACCTATATTTAATCTTGACTTTAATCATCTTACATAATTAAAACACATATGGCAAACTTATATGTAGTGCCATGTGTCACCATCTCATGATGCCACATGTCACCCTGTGAAATGACTAAAATACCCCTGTGTCTTAATTTTGAGATCTCAACCCAAAATAATTATTTCTCTTCCTCTAATCAATTTATATCAAATATAAATTAACTAATTAATCTCTATTAATTTATTTCACATTAATTAAATTCATATTTAAACACTTTAAATATAAATTTAACTTATATTAAACATCTAATAACTTAGATTTGGTTTCAAGCCGTGCTAGGGACTTTGCAATCTAATTGCAAATCGAACCTATTTAATTAATCAATTAAACTCTTTAATTAATTAATTAATTAAATCATATTTAATTTAGTGATTACTTGTGTATGTGTGTGACTTACTAGGCTCATCACTAATTGAAAATGAGACATGATATCAACTCTTAATATCATCAGAATTCTTTATTACCATAATGATTTCTCTAAATCATTTTATGCACCTCATAGACCATGGTTAACACCTAGTACAGCATGCCATGGCCACCCAATTAGTAATAAGGTTTACCTTAAATAAACCTATAATCATATGTTATCATGCACTAGAATCTCTCTGTTACAAAATCCCAACTCAAGCTGGAGTCATGGTTTATGTCAAACCCCATTTGTTATGAATATTATGTACTCTTTTAATTCCAGTTCTTGATTAAAAAGATTTTCTCATCAGAAACTCTTTTCTGAATAAATCTATCTGTCTTGGCCAGGAACTTGAAACATCAAGAATAATTAAATGAACATAGGATTTTATCCCTATTTACTTAGAGGAACAGATTCCATCTTGATCACACCTACCTCCATATATAACTAGTAGGAGCCAACACATGCCCATATACCCATACACAGTACAAGTATGAAAGCAGTATCAAACTCAAACCACCTATATATAAGATAACTGTGCTATCTCAGGTCTAAAGATTATATGCACTGATATGATTTATGACAATACATTGACAAGAGTAAACTCCATGTGCTTGTCATAAATGTCACTGGTTCGACCTACTTATCATATATAAGTGCCTATCATGTTTGTTATATGGCATGAGACTCACCATTCCATCTTATTTTTATCTCATATAAATAACTTGGGAACAAACATGAATACAATCTTTCTGGATAAGTCATGTCCTTATTGTTAAGTATCCTCGATTGTGAACCTATTTATGATACTTTGTGCTAGAAATA